>NC_084778.1:9975000-10260371 GCF_028858725.1 Colius striatus
AGGCAAACGCTGGGCTTCTGCTATAACCTTCCACAGCCAGTCCTTTGTCACCCAAAACAACACAAAGCAGTGGGGGAGCAGAGCGTGCTGGTGTGGCTTCATTTCACCCGTGGCAATCATACCACAGCTTAGGAGAGAGGGCAAGGGCTCTGCTTGCAAAAGTACCCAGACGATCAGCTTTATCCAAACCAGTACTTCTTCAACCCTCATCTTGAATCTAGCCAAAATAAGTATATTAAGACAAGCTCATATAATGGAAGGAGGCTTCATTTATCGTCTTTAAACGTTAGAAAACACCTTACTCTGGAGAGGTAAACTGTGTAACAGCTCTGTGATTTAAAGCTCTAAATTTGAGTCAGAAAAATGATTTAGAAATTCTGACTTCTGGTTTTTTTTTTTTCCCCAAAGTAGAGATATTATTGCCAGAGGGGAAGAAAACATTTTAAAAGCAGCTAAATTCAAGTTACTTTCTTGAGAGTGGATTTTGATCTTAGTCGCATCAGCATGGAGCCAAAGCAATGCCACAGCATTTCCTCACACTCTACATTTATTGCAGCCAGATATTTGTTCAACCAAAAGTTCCTTCTTGAGACAAATATCTGCTGAGCTTAAAACTAGTAAAGCTATTTTTACCCCTGAAGGAATCCTTTACCATACACTTCTTTGCAGTTGCCACCATTTTGTATCAAAGCAGCTTGCACTGGAGCTGCCTTTGGCTTCCAGGATCTTTGAGCAAGAGGTGCTTTTCTTCCAAAATGTGTATGGATCTCCATCAGTGCAGATCACAGAGTAGTAACTTTTGCCTCAAAGGTTTGAAAAGATATGGGGTCAAAGAAGACAAGAAAAGACATTCTTCGGAAGTCAAACATCGTACTCTGATTTTCAACATTATGCTGGTTTTGCAACCTTGTGTTTTTAATTGCTGCTATATAAATTAATGAAATGAAAGTCAGTTAGCACAAGGAATCCTGATACTGAACATGAAATATTGAGTTAATCAAAACCACACACACGAAGCAGTCAATTATGCCCCACACCATCTAGTGAGACTTCCTAAAGCACACCAAGTCAGAACTACGGCATTCACAGATACCAGAGGCAATGAAAGTTGTTTGTATGTTACTCATGCACTTGAAGGCATTAGTAGTGATGAGAAGGGAGGGAGACAAGGAAACAGATTGAAAGGGGCAGGAAAATTAGAGAGAGCTCCTTGCCATTAATGGAAAAATAACTGCAGAGTGCTGAAACAGATTTCTCCTCTTTTGTATGCATAGGAATATTTATTTAATCAATGTTCTGTAACAAAACAGGCCTCTGGTGAGCTATTGTGGAGACTGAACTCCATTCAGAGAGTGGTGATTTGAATCCTGCCACCTGTTTAGCTGGTACTGAAGAAAGCAGCAATATGTGGCTGGATGGGAAAAAGTGTCTGCACTGGGGGGGTGGTGTGGGGAGAAGGCACCCCCAGTAGCTTCCCAAAGTAATTACCCAAAATAGTGCTACTTGCCAGGGAAATGTTGATGACTTGTCATTATCAGGACTTGCTGCAAGCCAAGCTGCAAAGTTCATCATTGCTCTTAGGGAGAAATAAAGTTCAATCCCATACAGTAGAGACTTCAGCATTTGGAGTCTGCATTGGCACTGTACATTACCTGCTTCTGCAGGGGGGTTGGACTAGATGATCTCTAAAGGTCCCTTCCAAGCCCCAACTTTCTATGATTCTACCATTACACCCAGACCTGGACCTGTGCTTGAATTCAAACTCATCCGACATCCTCCCTGCACAGATGCACGCTGCCTTCAGGTACCAGCCAAGGGACATGGGAAACATGAAAGCTTTCAATAAACAGGCTCACACCAGCTCACACCGTGGCTGGGCTGCACAGTCCTCCACATCAGCCCCATCTGTGGTCACTCAGCCCAGCTGCCTGCTGAGGCTTTTCCAGCACACTCAGGTGACCCCCAGCAAGGTGCCACGTCCCCATGTCCCATGGGCAGACACTGAGCTGCATCATGAGGCAGAGCCTGGACCATGTCTTGGCCCTGTGGCTCCAGGATCTGTTTCACCACCAGACTGAGCTGCCTGAAAGCCTCAAAACAAAAATCCAACACCCCATTGTCACAAATTTCTTACAAGTCACCATTACAAAGCTTCACAATAAGGATATAGTTATACATACACCTAGGAACATCCCACTCCTGACTGCACATCAGCACATACTCACTTTAAGTGTACTGTGCTGATTTTTAACATATTCAAGTCCCTCTTAAAGAGGGACTGATTTAAACTTTAGTACTGGCCTTAACTAAAGCCCTGCCAAGAGCCTACTACAAAACCTGGCAATAGCAAGGGAAGCTCTCACTGGACTAAGCTGCTTTCTCATTTCTGTAACGTTTGCTGCAAAAACGTGTCATAACCATTAACTTGTCGTTGATCTTACACAGACCTTATCACAAAGCAGTTTTGCTCTTTAATTTGTTACACAAGGACTAAAAAAGACTTGCATTTATTTTTAATAGGCCAGTTAGTGACACAGATATACCAGTTTTATGACATGTGACACCTGCAGACCTTGGCATTAATGAGAGACCTAATTTTGTTCATCACCTTCACAGCTACCAGGGTTAGTAACACGTTCTTTAACACTTCTCAAAGGTAGAATGAGAGTTTACTCCCTGTGCTGCAATGGATTGAAGGTATTACAGTAAGCTAGCCTTGATATCCACACCACAGCTGGGACAAATAATTTTGTAAGTGATTCAAAACTGAAACAAGCCATTACTAAGCAACAATAACTGTTATGTCATTAATAATCACAACAGGATAAAGATAAATCACTAATCAGACTTTCACTGAGTTACACTTCACATCACATTTCCTTAACGAAGTGATTGCTATCAAACAACATTAAGGCAAAATTACAGCTTTATTTTAAAAGGTGGTTGATAATAACACAAGTGCCTTTGGTTATTCAACTATATGTCCCTGCCAAATGTGTATAAGCACTGGTGGTTTGATGTCCTACAGTTAAATTACGTAGATATTTTATGTTAACCACATACTACTTGAACATCCTACAGGTGCTAATTCAGAGGCCAAGCAATCTCTAAACAGGGGAAGTATTATTAAACTCATTTTACAGACAGGAAAACTCAGCTACAGCAAAACTAACACTCTAGCTCAAGGTGACACCCAAGCACATATTTGGCTTCACACTAGACAGTAGCTCCCATGCCAGCATTGTCCCCATAGGACTGCTTTTCTCAGTCAAGAAACCCAAATCTACAAGGCTGGACACAGCACCTCCCATGAGCATACACATGGATTCAAGCCTAAATCCTTCCTTACTCAGCACAGTCACAAAGCAGGTGCTCACACGGTCATGATGAGCTGGGAGGGGAGTGACTGGCTTCAAGGTTATGAAAGACAACTGTGCTTACACAGAAACAAACCCACATCTCCCAAGGACCAGCTCAGCATCTTAATTAAAGAGTGTGTTTGAAGGACTAGAGATATCAGAGGAGTTGTTTTGGGAGGGATCTGAGCAAATCCAAATGCAACAACAAACACATGTGGCAGAAGGTGAAGGTTGCCATGGGCCAAGCAAGAACTGCCTCCTTCAACAGCCCAGCTGGGCAGAGTGCTAACCTGAACAGCTGCAAAAAGTGAGAGAAAAATAATAAACTGAAAAAGAAAGATCTTCTTTATGGGTATTATCCCCTCTGCCCCAGAAAAATCCACATTTGAAACTGTGAGGGTAGAAAAGGTAAAAGCTGAACAGATTGCCCCATAGTCTGAGACGTGTGGAGCTGTACACTGTAAATGCATCCTTGGTGTATGAACATAACACACCCCAAATACTCAGAGTAACAGCCCAGCACAGAGGACTGGGAAAAAAAAAGCCAAAAAACACCTTAACATTTCAAAGCTAGTTTTGTGATTTTTACATTCTGTGTATTTTTCCATGCTGTAACTGACTGCTTGAAAGTGTTGTCAGTGTGGTCAGCAAACCCTGACCAAGTCCTGCAAGTGAACAGCATGAGGCAGGACCACGGCCCTGGGACCAAGGTACAGCTCATACTGTGTGCAGTGGTGTGAGAGATGCCTCCTTTGCTCTGTATTCAAAAGAATATTATGCCAGATATCTTCAATAAACAAACAAACCCTTCCCTAACCTGCAACATAAACCAACACAGTCAAGTGCAGCCTATCCACACAAAAACATGGTGACCCACACTCTAACATTATAATCTAATCCTTGAACTAAAGACAGTTTAATGCCTTTACAAATCCATATGTTTTCTAATACCACCATTGCTGTCAGCAGACTACAGGAGAGCCTCTTTGAAGATGGAAGTAAAATGACAAAGCACATCATTGTGAAGGCAATTATATGCTGCAGTAACCATTTTACAATGGCCCATATGGGCTGTATTTCAACAATGCAATTTCCAAATCTGCCTTAGCAAACATATATCTCTGTCCCAATCCCAGGTAGATTTTGCAAAACAAAATAAGACTGCAGCCAGAACAAATCCAAAGTATGGATAAGAGATGTAAAAATATGCCAACAAGGATATCAGAGCAATATTTTGTTAGAGTACCAAACAAAGAGAGCAGCCACAGCAGACCTTATGAGGCTATTCACAGCAAAGCTACTCATTCAAGGGACTTACAGACCTGGTTTATCAAAAATCTGATTACACACTCACATGCCTTCCAATGCAGCTGCCCATTCCACTGCTGCAGTCATCAGCCCATCCACCTTCCCAGACTGCAGGGCAGGGTAACTACAATCCTGATTTAGAAGCTAAAATCAGATGTGAACCAAGGCTGTGCAGGCTCACTCTGAATCACCTCTGGCAACCAGGACTAACTGAAGTGAAACAATAAAACACCCCACAGAAAAATCAGGTCCTTAAACTTCTCGCAGCTGCAGTTTCAAATGCCTGTTCTGTTTATCTTGCTGCTTGGGCTCTGCTGTGGTAACTGAGACCACATCATGACCCCAGCATCTCTTCCAGCAGCCTCAGGGCTGCTCTCTGTTAAGTTCCTTTTTGAGGCACAAAGCAGCAAAACTGCAGCTCCAGCCCAAAACCTCTCTCTCCTGTTCACAGAGAAGCAGGAGCCAGGGCCGACGAGCTGCCTTCATGGGGCAAAACTACACAAAAGCTGTACTCTGGGAGGGATACATGGTTTGGATATCTCTGTGCCACTGGCAAGACTTTCTAGAGGCACTGAGGGCAACCAACCAGACAGACAAGAGGTGCTCAGAACCCAGAAGGGCCACACACTCGCCCTTATAGACTGGATCCAGGCTACAGGACACCAGTTGGACAGTCCTACATACATTAGTACCAGTAATAAAGACAGGAACAGACATGAACATCTTTCTCCCTGGAGCGAAATAGTAATAAAAGATGCCTTAAGCTGCCTGTAACAAAGACAGAAATGGCAAAGGTGAAAATTTACAAGTTCATTGGCAATTCATTAACAACAGACCGGCTGCATCGTATATCTTACATTTCAATGCCAAGAACGGCAGGCAGAGGATATCCTGACAGTCACACACACACACAGCACCGAGGGAAAAAGCACCACCACAAGGGAAACCTGGAACTGGGCATTCAGTACCCAGGCCTTGCAATGTGCAGGAGTCAGTTCTTATCATTGTCAGCTCCTCAAAATGATCCAGAGAAGCCGGGCAAAAGCATTTCAAAGCCTTTAATCCATGTGAAATATTACTTCCTGCAACCGGAAATTCAATCCCTAGCAATGAAAACAAAAAGCACACTCATAAATGCACCTTTCAACTCGGCCAATATAGCCATATTTAGGCACTCTCTCAAAAAAAATCCTTTACTCATTAATATAGAGGAAACTTGAAATGATTGCTGTAATTGCAGTTAAAAAATTAATCATGTTTTGAGATAAATGCAGATAAAAGCATGTTTTACTAATTATCTTTTGAAGCTTCCGCTCATGAAAGATTAAAGGTGGAAGAAAAGTTGTTGAAGCACTGAAGACAAAAACTGGTACCATTTGAAATCACTCTGAAGCCAGTGCACCTCGCAGGACTGATCCTTAGTGTCTCCTTATAAAAAGGAGATGTTTTAACACAGAAAAAGTACACCACCACCACATGCCCATAGGAGGTTTTACGCAGAGAGATGCCTGAAAATAGGTGTGTTTTGCACCACGTCCCTGCAGAAGCACAGCCCAGAGCCCAGCAAGGCAGACCACTGGATTGCCTTCTGGTTTACCCTCGACTGGGGCAGAGAGCTTCAGGCCTGATTTTAAAACTGAATTCAAGAATTTGGGGCCTCACTGAGGTCTCCAGACCTGCTGTCGTAGCACTCTACTTACAAACTAATGTGACCAACTCAAGTGCCTGCAACCACCTGAGGAGGTGACTGGAAGCTGCAGAGGGATGTGGGTCTCTGGGACAGCCACTCCCAGAGGAAATGCCACTAAATCCACAGAAGGTAAGATTCTTTTTTCCATACTCCATAGCTGGAGGTACCATCATCAGCTGTTTAACAAAAAAACCCACCTCCCCAGCCATGGGGTTAAACATCAGCCACACGAGGACCTATTTCCATCCCTAGGGATTTTAAAACAATGCAGGTTATCTGGGATGGAGCAACTCAAAAGCAAGGCTGGTACTTCCATTCACAGGAACTAACAAGGCAAATAATTCCCTTCCTGTTCCATACCCACAGCCTACATTACATCAGTAGCTGGCAGACTATTTCTTAGAAGCCCAAGGGTGTTAATTCAGAGAGCAAACCTATTGACTGCAGGCTTAAATTCACTATGCAGGTGTCCACAGCTCCACTGGAAAAATTGTAAGCTTCTGCAGATTGAAACAAGTCGAAAAATAGGAGTACAGAAAATTGCTGAGATACTTTATAGCCATTTCACAGCCTCGGTAATGATTTATATCAGATTTGAATTGTGACAGTGTATCAGAAACATATAAATTTTAGAAATCTCCTTACTGGCAACCCCAGCATGACAGAACCAACCTGTTACAGGGCAGTTTCCAAAAGCCCTGAACTGAGCCCAAATGCTACAGAAAGCCAACGACAAGGAACTTCGTGTGTGCCCTGCTCTAGGTGGTCCTGCTCTGGCAGGGGGGTTGCACTGGATGAGCTTTCAAGGTCCCCTCCAACCCTTAAGATTCTGTGAACTCTTCAGTCCTCTAAGGTTTTGAGAGCTAGTACTGATCTGAAAGGGTCCAGCTGACACCTCTTTTCTCAGGGAAGGGCCCACGCTGTATTCTCTGGCAATCACCTGCCCTGTGTATTTCTTCCTGCTCCTTTCCCAGCCCTCTGTGTCACTTAACCTGCTCCCATCACAAAGCAATGACACCAAATGAATAGATTCTACTGTTGCTACAACCTGAAGAGGGCTAGGTGAAAGATTAAATAGTTGGGTTTTTCCTAACTGCACATCCAAGGAAATTTGCCAATGTCTTTTTCTATTTGCATATCTGGCAGATTGCCCCAGACAACTAATACATAAGTGACAGCGTACAGGTGTATTAGTTTAGAGTTTGCCTTTAATCTAGAGGTGTCAATTTGCTTCTGTTTTAATTACATCCATCTTGATCCATTATCACAACCTCATGAAACTTCTTCATTATGTGAACGGCTATAAATACACACAGAGATGACAAACAGTTGTTGCAAATTTTCTAGTTCAGAAACAGAGGCACAATACCTTAGCCCACACGTCATATACACTTAAAGTTTCAGTGTTCACTCTCCTTTCTCCACCCCTTCCTCTATTCATTCTCTTTTCTTTCACCCTATATTTAAGGGACCCTCTAAAATCCCTTCAGTAGTAGCAGCATTCCGACACACTCTCGGCTCACAGAGCTGTTTCAGCACATGTGTGTCCTTCTGGGCTGCGCCTCTGTGAGAACGTCTGTTTGTCATTAGGCAGATAGAAGGACATTGCACTGAGGTCTTATAAACATGCAAAGATCCACTTTTGTAGCTACATAATTCACTGAGTTTTTCAACACACATTCTGAGGTTGAGAACTTGGCAAATCCATGCACCAGATGTATCTTTCTGATCCCAGAACTCATTAAATTTTCTTTTCTCTCTTTTTTTTTCAAAGTCCAGCACACTCAGCTGTTGAACAAGCCACATTAATTGCATTTGTATTAGGTTTTTTTCCATAGTTGAAACTAATGCTAGAAGAGGCACTGCCTACAAGCACAAGAGCCAGCCAGTAAAAAATCACCAGGGCTTTTATTCATTTAGTAATATCCAAATCACATAAAATAAGGAGAGGCAATTCGGGTCCCCTCAAAACAGATGGGTTTGATTCTCAGTATTTATTTAGAATTTTCTTTAAGAGAAGAAAAGAGGAGAAAAGACACAATTTCACATCAAAAAGATTCCATTCAAAGGACAAAGTGACCTTGAAGTGTGTTAAAACCCACAACACTAACAGTTAGAACGTGAATTGTCCCCAACAGCAGCACTTCTTTGCTTCTTTCTGACCACACACACTCCTCCAGAGGTCAGAACTACTTTTGTCGCCTCAGCCCTTCCTCACCAGTGCCCACTCCAATGGATGTCACATCACACCCAGCTGTCCAACACCTCTGGCTAGCTCTGGAGCAAGCTGGAGAGCGTATTATCCAGCTCTTGCAACAGCAGCATGTCCCAGCTCCATTCCCTGGGCCTTCTAGAAGCTGAAGAGCGGGTACCAGTTTCTGGAGGATGTTTGAATGACACTAATGGCACACCTGCAAGACACACACAGTGCTAAGCAGCTGGATGTGCACAAGCCAAGGCAAAGGTGACAAAAGTGGTCAGGAGCTAGGTGAAGAACTGAACCTACAGCCCCCCAGTTGGACATCCCCAATTCATAGCAACAAGACAGGCCCTTTGGCCACCATCCATGTAAGAAAAGGTCTTAAAAAACACTGAAGCAGATTCTCAGACTGAAAGGGCTGAGGACACTAAGGACTTCCAGAGCAAAAATAAACAAAAAACAATTATTTCCATGCTTGTAACTCATCTAAGTCTCAAGAAATAGGAAATTGTGTGCAAACATGGCTGTCAAAACTTGCCAGGACAGAGAAATTACACCACATGCATTTGTACCCAAAGCCACTAACTGTCCCATGTCTGAACAGCAGTTCTGTATCGTCAGTTCCACTTCATGGGCAAGGAAACACAAATGCCTTTTCTATACTGGGAGGGTGAGTTAACAGCAGCTGTAGGACACTCCAGAGCAGCCTGCAAACTGGGTCACCTGGGCCACAGCAACCTGTACCCACATGTAGGGAAAAAGGTGACTGCATCTGGCATATTTCACCGACAGACAAAGGACTGTCTGTATCAGATACAACCACTGTTATATACTCTATAAATCCCTCTCAGTCAGCCTGTTATGGAGCAAGGCTTCTCACTAACTGCCATGAACTTGATTCTGGATCTCACCACTATTTGATTCCACGTGAATATAAAACATGTTTTAAAGTCTGACACAACTCTGTCACAACTACTTTGCAACATCTGGAGTACCTCTCCAATCACTTAAAAGTTAATCTAACCTAGAATCTCCTGGTGTCTACCTCTATCTAGCTCTCTGAGGTGTGTACTGGCATCCTGCAGCATTCACAAACCTGCCCCAGATAGCTTCACCCAAACGATGGTCACCATAAGACATGTCTCAAAGGCTGAAGATGTTTGCTTGCTTTCATGAGCTCATCCAACAAAGGACAAGCTCAGGCTTGTGGATGGGGAAGACAGGTTCTAGTAGTCTTATTTCCAAACCAGTAAATCCTCTTTGCTACCAAATGAAAACACAAGAAGAGACATCTTCTAAAAGCACTGATTCTAGAGGAGAAGTAACTTCCACTTTAGGAAGCTGGCAAACACATGTGTGAGAGAATAAAGTGCAACCATTTCTGGAGAGAACACTAAACCTGTCTCCTGTGTGTCCCATTCAGACTTGGGATATTAATCATATCAATAACACATGCATTAGTCAACATTACACATTCTAAAGTTCAGACAGCCAGGAACTTGGGTGCATTAGATATCAATACACCTCTGCACATCTCCCATGTCTTTGTCTTAAAGGCTTTTAAAACCAGTAAGAATAAGATGCATACCAAATATCAAGTAAATCCACATGGTGCATATGCCATGCAAGGTGATCACATCAGACCTGATAGGCAAAAGTTCACAAACAGAAAGATGTGCACAGTGCCAAGGAATAATCTGCTGCTTCTGCTGACTTTTATTCCTCCACAGAGGAGTGCAGAACCAAAACTCCTGCCCCTAATATTTGCCAGACTAAAGACCTATCCTTTTAGTTAAAACCTTCCCTCTCCACGGCAGGAGTGTGTGAACTTCAGCAGCAGTGTTGCCAAGATACAAGAAGAAAAATCTCAAGATATTAAGGTAACACATTATTTAAAGGCAAATAGTACAGCAGAGCTGAGCTAGGGATCTGACAAATTGCCACTGCACATTCTGCTGTTGCAGCAAAACAAATCCCTACTTGCATTAGCCATTTCTCCTTACTTACAAAGTGGATTTTCATATCCATTTGACAACAAAGGAGTTTAGAGGACTATGATGTTCTGAAGTGGTCTTCACCAGGGCTTGGCATTGAGTCAAAACAACAACAAACTGACTATACAAAAAAAATGCATACAGCTGGTAATTTGTGGCACACACTGAGCCAAACCCCAATGAGAACACAGATACTGAACTGATAAATCATAAGAATGATGTACAAGAAGCAATTTCTCCCTGCAGAACCAAGGTGATGTCTCAGGCAAGTACTGCAGCTTGAGTAAAGGAAAACTGAGAGTTAAACATTTCCACGTTTCAGCCCGCACCTTCCTAACTCCATTACCTTCTTATTAATTGCATTTGAGACTTCACTAAACTTGGGCTTGGGTTATTTTTAAAACCTATCTGACTCAACTTATTGTTGCTCAGAACAAAGATTAACCTTCTAATTTAGCTGCAGATAATTACAAGGCTGCAGGTCAGCCCCCCGGTGTAATGTGGAAGGGTCTTCCCGTCAAACTGCTGGAAAGAGACCTTAAAACCAAAAGAAAAGCCCCCAAAAAAAGGAAACAATATAGTAGCACAGTCAGTGGGGAAAGAGGAGGCCACTTAATGGAAAGAAGAACAGTTCTGCCTTTCTCCTAGCTGAAGAGTTACCAGGTTGAACGTGTTTATAAGTGGTGACGGGTTTTGTTGAGGTACCAAGGGTAGGGCCCTCACCAAGGAGCATTTACACGCTGCAGTGGATCCTTCCCAAAACTTCCACTTATGGTAACAACACCTCACTCTAGTTCTCAGTGTTCCCATCCAGTCCTTGGTATTTCCTTATTGATCTCAGTGTTGTAACTCAATCTTTCAATTACTCAGCCCCTTGATGTATTTCTGCCTTTCCCTAGTGAACGTTTTCCTTCCAAGTTCCTGATCCTTGAGCCTTATTTTAGAAATCTGTTTCTTTACACTCCCTCACCCCAGCAGAGGCCCCAGATATTTAATGAGAAAGGGCTTACTTTCTCACCCAAATAGCAGGAAAAGAAAAAGACACCAAGATAAAGGAGGATGAAGGGTGTCTTCTGTCCTATTGATATGTGGCATAATTCCCATTAATGTTAACCTTAAAGAGCGGGGCCAGTGGAGACTACTTGAATCACATTTATTCGAAGAACTTGTCCTTATAAACTCTTTCTTCTTCATCTCAAGGCCATTGTGACTCCTACTACCACCCATGGGAATGGTAAAAAATCCCCACCTTCCATTACACTGTTATTACCAGGAGTTTAAAACAGTATTTATGCAGAGATCACAATCCTCAGTCATTATCTGCCCAAAGAGACAGTCTCAGCTCTTCAACACCTACTGAAGGCAGTGGGAGTTGTGGGTGCTTCACCTCCCAGAAAGGTATCAGGCTTTTAAAAGTCATTTTAAAGTATTTTAAAGGTATTTGGGCACCCAGACCATAGTAACAGAGGTTTCAAATATTACCGAAGAGGTTCCTTTTGTGGAATACGCATCCTGCTGTTTCCAGCCTCGCTTCAGCTTTGGATTGCTGTTTTGTCAGGTCTAGGCACTGAGAGTTTTCATCAAGAGACTCAGTTGCTCTGTCAAGGTTATCTTAAAATTTGATCTCACGTCAATTTACTGTTTCCTCTAAATACACAGTGCAAATAATAAGAGCATCGCTTCGTATGATATCCCAGCGTCACACAAAACCCGATGCCACTCACCATCCGCAGATGTCTTCGTTTAGTTATCCCTTTCTTTTCTCTGCTGGCCTAAATCTGCAGACTTGCATGAGCAAACAGAGACTAGGACAAACACCTAAGCAACTAGGCAGTCAATAAACACGAGATGGGCTACCGAAATTTGCTGACAGCACTGAACAAACACCTGATGTTATGATGCTGCTGCAGCAAGGCGTGAAGATCAAATTCCTTTTGAAATATGAAGGGGTAGAGACAAGGCAGAACAAACTTGCTTGAAATCTCTGAGAATTTAAGCAAGCAGGATAATCAGGACAGCTAAAAGGCTGGGGAAAAGCGAATGATTTGGGGAGGAAAACCACACTGCAAGCCAGTCATGCTTGTGTCCTGCTCAAAGCTTCTGCTGTCAGGCAGCCAAACTATTTCTATTTTCAGTGGGTTGTGCCTAGTGATGGATATCACACAACAGTTATTAAAGCAAATTCCTGCACTGAGATGCATACACAGAGCCATCCTGTCAGCACACACTGACACAAAACTGAGACCATGGTATCTTGAAAACCTCCCTGTTATTTCCACATATTGTTTGTGTAACAATAGTGTCTTTATTTTAAAGCTCACATCATCTGTTAAGCTTTACTCCATCGAGTTTCATCTTATCTCTCCAATATGTAAAACTGCTGTAGCTAACATCTGCCTAAATCACACAAACACAGTGGAGCAATTGCTTCAAAATTATTTACACTAGGTGGATGGAATCATCTGACACAGAATTTGAAGCTCATTAAACAGCTCCTTGACAAACATTTGTCAGCATTTCTCATTTGTAATTAATTATATTTGGCTTTACCTGACAATAAATTTAGCACAGTCTCAAAACAGACCTGGGTGCTGAACAGAAATTACCTCAGCAAATGCACAGTGAGAAATTGTGCCAGCTTTATGAAACAAAACTCCCCATCTAAACACAACTGCCCCCCATTCCAGCCCCACAATGCTTCTAACCATGCTTTATAAATACCTGTGTCCCATTTCAGGCTTGTCAGATGAACTGCCGGAGCCAAAGCTAAACAAACATCCGCAGAAGAAAACTCATTACCTTACTCGGCGTTCAGAAAACCTGAAACCAACTGCTTGCTCCGTAGGGATGGTCAGAGCTGACTCAGAAAACATGTACTTCCCAGGCTTTAAGCTATCTTAACAGTCAGGTCAGATTTCATTTCTCATCATCGTAAACCATCTTCACCACAGCATGACAACAGCCATGTCATGTTGGTCTCCTGCCTGGAGTCCGACACACCAGGGGGTAAGTGAGAGACAAACAGCAAAATCTCACCTCAGAGAGCTCCACAGAAACCTCCTCAACAATGCTGCCAGAGCACATCATGGAGAAAGTCATGCCAATGGATCGAGTTATCACATCTTGAGAAATGTCCTTTCCCTGCCAAACTGGCCTCTAAAATGCCCACCTGGGTTTGGAGAACCTCACGCTATTATTGTTGGTAACAAACACACCAGCAGTGCCACATGGGCTACACCAAGCTGCAGAAAGCAGTCAGCTTGGCAAGACACTGCTCACCCCAACACAGGTACGAAGCATCTGCAGCTTTCTCTTTTTACAGGCTGGATGATTTGGAGAGGTCAAAGAAGTGACGTGTGAGTAACTGCTCTGGAGTGAACAAACCACTGAGCTTGCTGTTCTTAGTCCCAGCAAGGCTGTTCACGGGAGGATCTGGTGAATGAAGTCAAATTGTAGGAACACAACTCAGCTGCTTAACTACAGAGTAAGTGCTCATTTCTGAAGGTCAAAGCTTCAAGATGCTCCTCGGTGTACGGGACAGGCCTACACTTCACATTGCTACACCAGAGCCTAGCAAGGCCAGGATCAGTTTGGCTGTATCTGCAATGACACTGGATATGTTCAACTGTTCTCCAAGGGGAAAAAAACAAGCCAAAAACCTACAGTGAGAATCCAGTGTCTTTGTCCAGCTCCCTCTTCCCCTCTATGCCCCACACAAACATTAGAGAGATCACGGTTTAGGCTGCCATAAACCCAGAGATAGATAACCAGAAGCAGATGGCCTCTGTTTCCACACCAAACTATTTACACTTGACAAGCACGAGAAGGCTACTGATACCTGGAAGGAAAAACAGCTTCAGGAGTGAGAGCTGTTAAAAAGACTGTTTGGCTTCAAGGGATGGGAACTGTTATCAACATAACCATAACAGACAGGGAGGACTCCTACTGAAGCTATAGCAGCCACGGGATGCTGCTCTTCTTGCACAGCACTCGTGTTCCCCCCATCTATGAGCTTCACACAACACGGTGTTTTGCACAGTTTGGGCTTTTTCAGTCACCTCAACAAACAGGACAAGTACAACAAAGCTAAATGGAAATTCTTGTTCATGTTTGCAACTTTATACACGGCATTTGTAAGAAGATCCTGGGGTGACACTTCACACACCTACTGCTGCAGTGATGTCCTCATAAGCAGAGGGCTCAGAGTCATCCCTCTGTGGTGGCTGCCCTGTGCCCTCCTGCGTGAGCCACCCCCTGCCTGTTCCCCCTCTCCTGGGCTGCCTGATCCAGACCTTACAGCAGTGAATATGTTCCGCACTTTGGTTCTCACCTTTTTTCACATCAAGCAGAACAAAACACTCTCTGTCTCTGCACACTTTGAGCTGACAAAAGGCTGAAGTTCAAGCACAAAGCCTGGATGGGCAGTCTTGTCACATCTTCTGGAACCTGAGGAGAAACCTCCATAGCCTCCAGTGAGCCATGGGCAGACCCAAAGCACGAGATGTAAAAAAGACCAGGGCATCTGGTCACAGCACCCAAGGCTTCTTCCCCCAACTCAAGCACAATAACACCAAAACATCTCACCAAGGCTGAGATATCTCACTCCACCAGCCACTCACAACCTCCTCACCAACACTAAAAACCACAGTGAAAACTTCAGGCTGCTACACATGACGTGCACAGTAATTCCTGCCATGTTGGGCTCGTGCCTTAGACACCTTCATCTCCCTCTGATCCTTAGAAACAACTTTCTCAACACACACACCAAGCTGCAGGGAAAAGCACCTAACACCGATTTTGTGACATTATTTCTCAACGCAGCATGAAATCGTTAGGTCAAAATGTGCCACCTATCACATGAACATTAAAAGTATGTCAAGTCTCAGCGTGCAAGGTATTGTTTTATCTGAAAGTGATATTAGCTGGCAGAACTGGGTAACGTTTCTGCGTGCCTTTTTAGCGATATAGGATTACTGCAGGATGCAAGTAGTAGCCATTCTTGGCTTTGCAAAGAGAAAAGAGCACGGCAATTACTCTCATTTCAAGGGGAAAACAAATACAACGTGAAACTGAATAAAGACAATTGCTAAAACACCCTACCAAGTTCTGACCATAACATTTGCTCTTCGCTTCCCCTTCAAAGAGGACTATGGCCAAATTCTCCAGTTTGTATTCCCATAAAACCCCTAATGACACAAACCGGGGCTTTGTTTGAGGGAGAACGTGATTTTGTCCAAACAGAAGCACGCGATTCTTACTTTTACCAACAAACACATACTCACACTTCTCCTCTCTCTGGTTTGAGCAGGGCATTTGTAGATGGGCTCACCAGGTGAGAGAAATGGTGGTAAGATCAAGTCTTCGTTACCTCAGCATTTGCTCATTATTGTTTACAGAAGCCTACCACCAACCATGTGGAGTTTCCTTGGAGTGAACAAGCCTTCCCTTCAGTTACACCAGAATAAGTTCTCTTGGAGACATCACATACAGGTGTAACCAAGGACAAAATATGGCTCCAAACCAGAAAGAAACAAAAGCAGCAAAATTAAAGAAAACAAAACACCACTAAGTACTCCTGGGTAAATATTTAAACAGCTTAAGAGCTACACAGAGATTTTTGTTAAACAATCAGCTTCATCTCCACATTTATTTTGACAGTTCATAATCGTTCCAGCGGTGACTCCAGCACACGTAAACCCAAATAAATCTGCTTTCCGCCACTGCAAACTTCTCCAGAGCAGAAGTTATAAACAACAAAACCCTTCAAACACACGGGCCGGAGCTCCCCTTGCACGGCCGCATCCCCACCACGGCCCCGGCCAGGCTGGCAGCGGACCCACGGAGGCGGGTGGACGTTGAGCCCACGGCGGACCGAGGACGCACCGGGCGGCGTGGGGAGGGGGTGCTCCCGGGTGGTGCCTCGCTCCGCCCGGCCTCGGCTTACCCGCAGCCCTTGCTTCGGCACCGGCGGGGGTGGGGATGCCCCGGTGCCCCTCGTGGAAGCGGAGGCCGCGCCGCCCACCGCCGGGCCCACTCGCGCCAGCCCGGCAGGGAGCGCGGCAGGGCGGGCACCCCCCGCCCAGCGACAGCACCGGCGGTCGGCGAGACTGCGGGATGGAACGCACGCATCCCCCTCCCCTCCCTCCTTTCCTCTCCCCCGCGGCCCCGCGGACACGAGTGGGCGGCCCCGCCGGGACACCGCGGCGCGAGAAAAGTTTGATCCGTGGGAGAGGAGGGAAAGCGCCGGCGGGAGCCCCGCGGGGGGAGCGCGCACAACTCCCCGCTCCCCTGCCCGAGGTGGCGGGGGGTCCGTCTGTGCGTGTGTGCGCGGGGATGGGGGGGGAGTGGGGGTCGCCCCGGTCCCCGCCGGCGCGCCGGAGCCCCCCGCTGCCCGCCGGGAGCGGCGCGCCAGGCTGCAGGTGTCGGCGGCAGGAAAGGAGAAGGGAGGGGAGCGGGGCACCCCGGGGACGGGGATGGGGCGGCGGGACCGGCCCCGCGGGCACCCCCGGCGGCGCCGGCCCGGTGAGGGGGGGTGTAAGGGGCGGGGGGGCAGGGCGGGTGTCCGGGTCGGCGCGGCGGGGGCTCCCCCCGGCGCTGCCCCCACACAATGAGGCGCACACAAAGCGCCGCCGCTCCTACCTCCAGCGCCTCGAAAGTGACGAAGCTGGACATCGCGAAACCGTCGATAATGTCCTCTTCGGCCGACGAGGACTCCCGTCGCTTCCTCCGGGGGGGCCGCGGCCGGGACGGCGGCGGGGGCCCATTGTCTTCCTTCTCCGAGCCCGAGGAGGAGAGCGCGGCGGCGGCCCCGGGGCCGGCGGCCCCTCCGGCGGCAGAGCCGCGCCGCCCGCCTTTGGCTCGCCGCTCCCGGTCGCGCTGGGACCGCGATCGCCGCTTCTTCCGAAGCCCGTTGCATCGCGCCGGGCCATCCATGTCTCTCGCCGGCTCTCCCTCTCGCTCTCGTGCCCCCCCGCCCCACCGCAGCCACAAATCCGGCTCCCCCGGCGGAATAACGGGGGAGGAAGGGAGGGAGAGAGGGAAGGAGAAAGGGAGGGAGGAGAGGACAGCAAGGGGGTGGGGGGGGTTGGGGGGGGGATGAAAGAATCCGAGTGCGGTTCCACCACCACCAGCAGCAAGCACCAAATGTAAGAGATTCCTATAAGCGAGCCAAGGAAAGTAATGGCTGATCTCAGGTCGCCTTTGTAAAAAAAAAAAAAAAAAAAAGGCGAGAGAGAAAGAAAGAAAGAGGAGAGAAAAAAAAAAAAAGCAGCCTCACCAAGCAGGCAATAAATCAGAATAGCGGAATGCTTTGATCGAGGGGCTGGGAGGGTGAGGATCGCCGAAAGAGGGGGGAAAAAAGCAGAGGAGAAGGGGGGAATAAAGAAAAGAGACCCGCTGGAAGGAGGGAGCTGAGAGTATATCCTTGCACAAAATTTATTTTCTTTCTTCCTTTCCTCCTCAACTAAAAGAAGTTCCAGGGGGAAAAAAAAATATATATATCTGTAGCTGTATGGAGCTCTCTTTCTCTGTGCGTGTGCAGGGAAGGGTGCAGCCTTCCCCTCCCCACGAACACGCACTCCTCTCCCCCTCCTCCTTTATCTCCCTGGATCAAACACAATAATAATAATAACGATGCATCCAGATGCAATTTTCTCAGGCACCGACCAGGGATGGACTGTGGAGCGGAGATCGGATCCCAGCCCGGCCCCTCCAAAACCAAAACCAAACAATAAAAGGGGGGGGGGGAAGAAGAAAAAAGAGAGAGGGGTGGAAAGGAAAAAAGCCCCCAAACACGCCCACCCACCCCAGCTATTAATACGGATCAATCATGGCAAATTCATCGGATTAATTGTGGCGAGAAGGGGGGATGCTGGTGGTGGTGACAATAGATCCGAGCGGAGGAGCTGCCCCCTCCCCAAAAACGGCAACAACAACAACAACGGTAATAATAAAAAATACAGAGGTGGTGCTGAGGCTCAAATACGCTCCAGTGGGGACGGCACCGGTGTGTGTGTGCGCGCTTCCCGCCGCCGGCCTCGCCCCGTCGTCCCCGCGGCGGGGAAGCAGGCTGCAGCCGGCCGGTGGCCGCGGCTGGCGGGAGGGCACCCGGCGCCCGCGGCCGCGCAGCCGGCGCGCGGCGGATGGCGGTGCTGGCCCCCAGCGGCCGCGCGGCCCCGCGCCGGTCACGTGCCGCCGCCGCCCCGCCCGCTCCCCGCCGCGCCAAACGCGGCGCCCCGGCCGCGCGGAAGGAGGCGCGGGCATGCGCGCGGGGCCTGCGCACTCCGCGCCCCGGCCCCTGCTCCCCGCAGCAACTTTACCCTCCGTTCTGGCCGCCGCGGCTTTCCCCCGTCGCCTCAGCGCTCCTCGCGTCCAGCCCCTCTCCTGCTCTGTCTCCTTCCCGCGCCGCTTCAGGTGGTTGTCCCTCGGTGCCGTGCCGACTCCTGCGCCGCTGTGTGTGTTAGGTCTTGCCTTCAGCCCGGGAGCAGGGGGGCTTCCATCCTGACGGCCCACGCGCTTTTGGCCCGGGTAGACCGGGGCTGCCAGGGCAGCACCACAGCACGGCTGGCACCACACAGGTCTGCTGACAAAACTCACAGGCTGCTCAGATGAGGTTTGGCCACTTGTAGCTCACGTCCCGCTTACCTTCCCCCTATGGTGTGTGCCCATCTTGTCTCCCCTCTTAAGTTTTCCCACTACAGTTGTGTGGAGGGGTTCCCGTTAAGGCGTATTTGCCCGCGGCACCTCAGAACCAGACTGTGGAACTAACAAACTTACTCCTCGAGCTTGTTCTTATGGTCACTCTTCTCACCTGGTGCTTTCTGACCAGGGAAAGCAGCTGGGGGAACGGAAGGATAAGGATGGGTGAAGCTGTTTGGTCTGGCTTTGGAAGGAAAGATTTAGGACCAGAGCAGATTAGATTTCCTAGGAAAGGAAAAGGTGGTAAAGAGAAGCAAACCTGCAGAGTCCTAATGTTCAGGATGGAAAAGAAGGGCTGTGGAAGCACAGCACTGGTTTTCCTCTCTCTACCAGATGATCAGGCTGTTGAATAGTCTGAAATATATTGGTGGGGGGAGAGAAAGAGAAATCATTTAATTCTCCATCTGTACAAGAACCAGATCTGCCCCTTGCTGTGTCCTGTATGTGTGTATTTTGTCAACAGTCTCCATCTAGGCTGCCCCCACTTTCAGGAGGTGATGCTCTGCTTGACTGCTTAATACATTGTTTACTCTGTAGCCTGACTTAGGCCACCAGTCAAGCAATATTCTTAGTATATGAGTGTTAAGTGACTATGTGAAATACTGGAAATCAGATACACCCTCTCTATCGAGGAAGCAAACGACATTTTGCCACCACATCTCTTGGATGGCAGGCAGGCACTTTTAAGCTGGTGGTGTATGGGTGTGAACCAGAAGAGGAGGAAGCACAAAGCTGTGTGGAATCTGATAGCACGAGAGCGTGTACCTTACAGAAGGCCACGCTGCTCGTTGTACAGGCACATGGCTAGTTCTTAAACATTCTCAAATAGCGAGCTAGAGAACATCACCTCCTAGATCTGACCTTAGATCTCCCTGTTCGGATTTGTTTCTGTTTCACATGCATTTCTCTATCTTGCTTCAGGTTCTTCTGCCTCACTTACAGCTGCCTGACGGGTCTGACTATGCAGAAGAAGCTGTGCAGGTATTGTGGAAGCGATACAATTCGTGTGTACAGGCACGCTCAGATATTACAAGCTCTCTGTATTATCACAAATACTAAGCTGTACTGTATCAAACAACTGTTACCTGTTGGGGTTTTTTTGAAAAGAACTATGTAATTTTCAGGGCAATGTAATTGATTACAGTTTCCTGCACATCCATCACCATTAAAAAGACTTAAGAGACCTGTAGTGGGATACGTTTCTGCAGACGTTCATTGCACGGCTGAAAGTCTGCTCAGTCTGTTTCCTTCTTGAACGCACGTATGTGGAAAACAGAAGCGATGTGTGATTTATTCTTTCATTCTTTGTAGAAAACAAGTCCCTAGATTTGCAAGTCTGCTGAAAAAAATGAGATTAAAAGCCATCCATCTAACTCATCCTCCATTGCAGCACGTTTTGCTTCTGCATAATATTTATATCAAGCATTAGAAGCCACTGGTCACCTTTTTGGGTACAATACAGGCAAAGTATTGTTTTTCTCTGTGTGATGCTGCAGGAGCATTTCCACCAACATTGACTGCTCTGGGAAGGAGGACAGGTAGGCCTTCCTGTTACACCAGACTTCAGACAGATACTCTAGAAGTTCTCTCTCCAGTGTGTTCTTGTCTCCAAATGACTATTTCAAGTCATCTTGCTTGGGAAAGATACCGCAGACCTCCATGCACATTTGTTTTTAGGCTACCTCTTAGCTTTTCCTCTAGAAATACATCTTACCTGGCGTCTGGTGTGAGAAAATAGCTGGGTTTTTTTTTCCCTTATAGGCACTAGTGTGCTGTGGTACCTTGCTGAGTCACTGGTTTTGAGTTTAACAACTAGTGTACTCAACTCTTAGTTACTGTCACCCACAGACAGGGTACTTCTTGAACATGTACTAACAGACCTATAGAATCACAGAATGGTTGGGGTTGGAAGGGACCTTGAGAGATCATCTAGTCCAACCCCCCTGCAGAAGCAGCTCCCACCTAGATCAGGTCACACAGGAACGTGTCCAGGCATGTCTTGAAGACCTCCAAGGAAGGAGCCTCCACACCTTCCCTGGGCAGCCTGGGCCAGGGCTCCCTCACTCAAACAGTAGAGTAGTTTTTTTCTTACATTTTAATGGAACTGTTTGTGTTCCAGCTTCATCCCATCACCCCTTGTCCTGTTGCTAGATACAGTAGAAAAAAGGGATGTCCCAACCTCCTGACATGCACTAATCTGATTTGAGACAGATACCCAAAGCTTCCTATTCTGAAATAACGAAGAGGAATAGGTTAACAAAGAACAAGAACTGCAATCTCCATATTGCCATTAGGCATTGCAGCAAAACCAAATCTGCAATCTTAAAAACACTAAAAGGTGGTTTTTTAGGTGTAGCCCCTGGCACACTGATCAGCAAGTTGTTCATTGCTTGAAGAAATGTCAAGACCCTTACCCCTAACAAGAATAATTTTCACTGTGTTCTGGGGTTAAGCTTTAAAGATGGCATTTTTAACACTTTAGTCCACCTAAGACAGATGCTGATGACAGATGCTAAGACAGATTCTGATGGCAAACTAAAAGACAGGGTGATGGTGTGGATGGCAGAGGAATTTAAAACAGTTCCATAAAGCTAAAACTATCTTCTCCAAATTGCATTTCTTGTACAGATTGTGTTGCTTATCAGAGATGGTCTAGCTTCATAGCTGGGCTGGTTGTTCTAAAAGGTGTTTTCTTAACAGGTGGTTTGAAAGAGAAACAGCTAAGGAAGGAGTGCCCAATGTGAACCAACAAGGAAAAATAGAAACCCATGACCTTTGAAAAGAGAAATCATGCAAGAGTAATGATAAAGGCAATACTAAAAGTAGTTAGTTGACACCCATCAAAAGACAGGTTTTCAGAACTTCATCAAGGGAGAATATACAGAGAAGAGACAATCAGACCTTTCCCAAGTGATGGAACTAACCCACTTAACTTGCTGCCACAAGGCAGCTCAGAGATCAAAAATAATGAGAACTTTCAGAGTAACCAGAATATTGATTACAAAGTGGCTGAAGGAGACGGACATTTTAATACCTTAGAACCTAAAACCATTTCTAAAACACAACAAGGGGTGGGAGACTAGATGGACCACCAGCCTGATCCAATCTGCCAGCATCCTCCTGACAGCAACAGTCAGGGCAGGCACACATATGAACCTGGCTTCCAGTTCTCTCTCTTGTGTTTAAGAACAGTGCTACAACCATCCTTAGCAGTAGCAGGATATTGTGGTGTGCATTAAAATGTTGGTAGATTGGCTGGCCCAGAAACATTGGAGTTTGGATTTTTTTATGCAGCTGGTGGAAATCATTGTGTAATTGATAGATACACCTTAAAAACAGCTCAGAGTTCAATCTGATGATGGAAATAAAAAGCTGGCTGGCATCAACAGAAGCACAAGTTTTTCCAGAAAAGATGGAAAACCAATTTATCTGCATTTCTCATTTGCCTAATTGGTTATAAGAACATGATGAAATGAAAACATAAGCAAATTTATCAATTAAAAAAAGTATCAGTGCAGCAAGGAGATCAGAACTTCAGAGTCTACATCTACAGTATTTTACAGCAGGGGAAAACTTGGTGTCTAGAGAACAAAGGAGTCACAAGCAGTAAAGCTGTGCGTGTTTATTGCACATGGCCAAACTCAAGAGTGTTTGGATCCTGCTAGTTCCTTGTGATTTGTTAATAAACACCTTAGTAGAAGCTGACTAAACCTGTGCTTCTAACAGCCCAAGATGCCTTATGCCCACAGCATGGACACTGGTGAATGGCAGCTTTTGCAAATGCAGGGAGCAGAGCAGATGTCACTGGGTTTCAGGAAGCTTCATTCAAAAACGTGAGTCCTGATTGTGTGGATACAACAAGTGCTGTGTTGATGGTGGAACTGTAAGGCATGGTGAGAAATGGCAATATCAGAGTCTGTGTTGTAGTGGATGGTAGGTTTGATGCTGTGATTGTGTTTTACTGAGTATCTGATATCTAAAATGTGAAATAAGCAGGACATTAATGAGATTTGGAGACTGCATCAGGTTTGGAAGAACTGCAAATGCTCATGTTGGTGAGGAACAAATGTAAGGGGTGCAAAGAAACAGATTTACTGAAAAAACAGAGAGGAATAAAAGGTAATGAATTACATCCATTGTGGAAGCAAAGCACAAACTGCAAATACTATGACAGTATCATCAGTTGGCATCATAAAAAGTTAACTGATCTTGTAGGATGAAAGTCTGACCTCAATTACATGTAAATGAGAAAACTGCTGTTGACTTGGTGAAATCCAGCACTGAGCTGTGGGCTGGGGGGTGATTTTCAGTTTGAGGGTGGGATTTCCCAATGTGACCAAGAGATTTAGAAGCACATACTTGCCCTCTTTGAAAATAGTTCACAAAAGCATATGGCTAAATAGGTAGCATATGTATCTGCCCTGAACATTGGTCAGCTTTTATTACCAGAAAGACCAACTCTTTATGTTTCATCAGCGATGCAGAGTTGGGATTGCACTGACACGTGCTGGCCCATTTCTACTGCTATGTCACAGGGATCACATCCAGTTCAGTTTTTCCTTCTCTCCCACCTTCACCAAAAAGCACATGAAAGAAACACAAGAAGAGTGTGTTTTGGAGAAACATTGAAAATCAATGTTGAAGAGAAACTATGTTTGAGCCCAGCGTGGGTTATGATATTGAAAGGGCTGTGTGAAATTTAATAGCCTGAGGTACCCAGGAGGTCAGACTACCTGATCCTGGTCCTTTCTGGCCTTTAACTCTACAAATAAATTAGAAACCTGATCTCTCAAAGTTTTAATTTCAGAGCAGTCTTTGTAAAAGGGGGGTGGAGTGGAATTCCTAATAAATTACATCCTCCTCCAACATTCATTTTTCTCTCTGAGAAAAGGTTTCCTTTTAAGAAACAGTGTTTAGTGCCACATCTTCTAAATTACCACAAAATATTAAATCTCTTTATGTCTTACACTGTACCACGTGCCAGCACAGCAACTGTTAGAGCATTTTCATTGATGTTACACAGCTCTCTGAAATGTGAATTAAATTTATCATGAAAATTGATTTGTGATGACAGTTCAGGTTTACATCTCTGGAGTTCAGACCTTTCTGCTTTTTTTGTTGCTGTTAGAGTAGGGGCAGCTACAATATCCTTATTTGTCAGAAATGGATTAGGAGACATCCTGCAGTTTACTTACATTTGTCAATGTAATTTCACTGCTGAAAACAATAACGTTTTCTATTGGAAGTTAATCTGCAGGGAGCAGAACTGGGCTAACTGATCCAAATCTTCATACCCAAGTATGGGTATGGGTATGAAACCTGAAGTTTCTACCTCTGCACTTACAGGCATTTACAGGAGTGTGTTGAATTTTACAACTGTTGATTGTGCTCAGCTTTCACTCTAGTTTACTGAGAATTATGGGATACTCCATCTCTGGAATCAATTTGTCATCCTCTGCCTCTTTTTCCCCTCATGTATGATTTTTTCCTTACTGCTAACAAACTGCTGGCAGCAGACAGAACGTGACACTGGATACTTCTGCATTTAACAGTGGAGGGAATGCTGCATCTACATCTACCTGTTTTGTCAGCTGCTGCAGTCAGAAGGGGCAAGAGAATTTTCCAGGCTTGCTTTTTAACATATTGTATTAATCTGCTTTTATGAAAGCAATCATCTGACATGGGACATACAGGAGCAGAGTCTGGGCTCACAGCATAACTTGGTTTCCTCTGGCCTTAAGTAGACTGAGGACAGAAAAGTACAACATGAAGTCAAATACATCTATTGACCACTCCAAAGAGTATTAGGCCAAGTGTGCTTAGTGTTCAGGTATCTTTCAGAAGGAAATTAGGCCTATATTAGTAGCCAGGTGCTGTGGATAAAACATCCAGCTTGGTGAAAATGTCACTTTTGCTTCTCCAAAAGAGCTGTATTTCTGTAAGACACATCTGTGCAGGAGTTGGGAGGAGGCTCAGGTTGTTTTTCATTGGCTGATGGGGGAATGATTATTGGTTGCTGTTAAAAATGATCCCAAGCAAACTTTTACAAGGTCTTCTGTGACTAATAAAACCCGAGTCTTTGAAATATACTGCAACCCAAGTTGTTATTAAGAGATAATTCTCTTCGATCCAGATGCTTCCATCTGAAGTGCAGTGCAGAGAAAAGAAAAAGGGAGAAGGAAAATTGATGGAAAGCCCCTGAAAGCAGAGGGGGAAGAAGTCTGAACTTTCTCTCCCTTTGACACTTCATGCACTGAAGTTGGGAAGTAGCTTAAAGGTCCCTGTAGAGACTGAGAAAGACCCCTGCCCAATGTGCTTACCTGTGAAGAGTTGTGGGAGGAGGATAGTCCTTTCCAGTCTGGATAGGGTACTGACACATCAGGGTTTCATCTGAAGGGCAATAGTAGATAAGGTGAGGTTATGTTGTTCATAGTAGAATCTCTATTACAGTGAACACATGATCAGAGATCTCTGGAAGTGCCTATGAAGAGCTTCTTCACATGACTGCCCTGAGATTCAGCCAAAGGATTTTGATCATACCCAGCAGGTTTAGCACACTCTGTAGATGTAAAGGGCAGTAAAATCCCTCCCTCTGTGATTTGTATTGTATATTTTGGGGCATTTTTCACCTCTTCTTCCACGCAGACCCAAGGGCTTGCTCATGAGCAAATGAGTGAGATAAGGCGTGGAGGCATTTTCTCACAGTCTCACGAGATGCAGTACAGTTGCTGCTTGTACAATGTTACAGAATCCTCTCCTTCATGTCTTTAGAATATTCCCCCAGAGAGAAATGAATATGGTTTTCCTGGCTACCCATCTCTTGGGTGTTTATTTCATTTTTGGACAGTCACAGAATCACAGAATCTTAAGGGCTGGAAAGGACCTCAAGAGATCATATAGTCCAACCCCCCTGCCAGTCATTCTACCCTTCTACCTGTGCCCTCTTGCTTCTTGTTCCTGACCTCTGGACTTTAGCATGGAGAGACTTCAGTTATCTCTGGAAAAGCAAGTTTGTTTGTAAACAATAAATCATGACTGTCAGCTTTGTTTCGTGGGACACCAAGTCCTTCTAACTGCTAGTGATAGCTGATACTCTAAGGTGCCTTTAAAAATCCCAGGTTACATATCTGCTGTGTTCTGCAGATGGTATACAAACAGCCCCAGTATTTACAGATCCTCACTCATATGTCTCACTTACCTGTTTTCTTGCCCCAATCTAAAATATCCCATCAGCAGACACTGTCTGTTTTGTTCAGAGGAGGCAATCCCTTTTTACCTTCCATGAATCTGAAAATACACCAAGGTCCTCCAACAAAAAAGAAAACTAATAATGAGGCAGACACAAGCAGCATAAATCAATAAAGCACTACTGATGTCAACAGAGCTATGCAAATATATACTACCCGAGGATGACACATACAATCAGGCACTAACTTCATAGGGAAAAAAAGACAGAAACAACAGCAGCAGGATTAAATACACTTTTCAGCTCTGCTCAAAATGGATTGTGGGATAAGTCATCGTTGTAATGTGGAATTTGAGAGGGCTGTGAATTCATCTGTGAGCATGTTGCTTCAGGAGATGAGGACAAAAAAATCAAAGCACAAGAAACATTCCCCCCGATATTAGTGATAAAACTCATTAACACTGTTTGCCTTTAAATAACAGTTCTAACCAGGTTCTGCAGGTTGTTGTAAATTGTGCTCTAGCCCAAAGAGTTGGGGTTGCAACAGTGCTGGAACAAATGCCATTGCAGGGAAGTGGTTTGCATCAGCCTTGGTCAACTCGGAGTTTTGCTAAAAACATCATTATTTCAGAAACCATTTGTGCCTGCAATGAGCCTTCTGGTCGTACTGTGGGCAGAGTTCCCAGTGAGGCACTGGGTCTGCTTGGATAAAGCCCCTAAAAGCCAAATAAGAAACAGACCAGTGCCATTAGTGGACGTGCTACTCTCTTTAGCAGAAGCTGTTGGGCTCACAGAAAGCTGTGGTGGTGACAGAACGATGTGTCTCTTGGTTATGCTGCCAGTCCAGCGTTGCTTTACCACCACAAGACTTACCATAAGCATGAAGCCCCTTTGTGAGCTGATGAGCTCCTCCTGACTCTGAGGTTCCCTACTGTAAGCTCTGACCACAGAAATGGGTAGTGGATAAACAAAGCTAAGGAAAGAAACCCTACTTAATGAATTAATGTCTTGGCAGTTAATACATGCACCTACCCTGTAAATTCTTCATGTAGCAAACTCGGCTGAGTTAAATATTCACCTAGTATTCATTTCACAGAATGGAACTGTTCCTTGCACACGTTAGCTGAGACAATTGCTGAAACACCAAGATCAGATAAGCTACTGTATCTTGAAAGGAACAAAAACCAAAAAGAAATCATCGCTGCAGCAAATTGCAGAAGTGTTAAAAGGCTTGAAAGGTTGTTCAACTAGTAGACACTTTTAAGCAAAGCTAATAAAACATGGCCACTTCATTATTCATTCATGAGAAAAGGCTGAGTTCAGACACTGCATTTCAGTTGAGAAGCTGGTCTATAATATCCTGTCTTTTGTTCATCATTTCCACCATCTCCACACACATCTTTTTTGTGTAGGAATTCTTTTAGCAGGCTAAAGACCAACCTGGTGAAGTCAAAGAAGAAATCCCTGCCATTTTAAGAGACTTTAAACCTGGTCCTGATCACCACCCTCTTCCCAGTTCTGGGAAGAAGCATAGTGCAGGAACCTCATGCTGGCAGCACTCAGTGCTTTCCAGGGAATAACTTCTCCTTTGGTTCTCTGAATCCTTATTAAAAGCCTGGGTCTGCTCCTCCTGACTTCCCCTCAGTTCCAGAAGGACAAGGAGCTGCTAGAGAGAGAGCAGTGCAGGGCCACAGAGATGATAGAATGGAGGATCTCCCTTGTGATGAAAGGCTGAGGGAGCTGGGGCTCTGTAGCTTGGAGAAGAGGAGACTGAGGGGTGAGCTCATTCATGTTACAAATCCATAAAGGCTGGGTGTGAGGAGGCTGGAGCCAGGCTGTGCTTGCTCAGTGATGACCAGTGATAGGACAAGGGGCAACAGGCACAAGCTGGAACAGAAGAGGTTCCAGTGGAACACAAGGAAGAATTTGTTCCCTGTTGAGGTGAGGGAGCCCTGGCAGGGGCTGCCCAGATGGGCTGTGGAGGCTCCTGCTCTGGAGACATTCCAACCCACCTGGATGAGTCCCTGTGTGCCCTGCTCTAGGTGCTGCTGCTCTGGCAGGGGTTGCACTGGATGAGCTTTCCAGGTCCCTTCCAGCCCTTCAGATTCTGTGATTCCCTTTAACCTGTATCAGGACTGTAGAATGCAGATCAAGAGCCGTATCAGAAGATTTGTGATCCATTTTCTGGCTGTGGTTCAGACATATGTCTGGAATAGTGGTGTGCAATTTACTGTGGTCATTTATTCTTCACTCCCATTGCCCATGGAAATGGGGATGGAATTAATTGCCCTGTTTGCAAAGGGCCTCAGTACTTCTCACAGTAGCAGTTGTGAGCCAAGGCTGCTGTGGCTTGAGGACATGTTGCCTTGGGCACTAAATGCTACGGTGAGCTTGGTTTCCAAAGTCAGCTAGAAAATTTGGATACAAACTAAGGGAGTTTTAATGGGCACCCCAATCACCAAGGCAAGAGTACAACATCATCTTTAAGCACTGCTAGCCATACCTACTCCAGCTTTGTGCTCCAGTCATTTTCTCCTGCGTATCCAGTCAGTCATTATTTCTTTGTTTTCTTCCTACTCTTTTCCAGGCAGAGACCTTCTAGCCATGAGACTTCCAGGAGTGTAACCTACTGTCAAATGAGGCAAAACATCAGATAATTAAATAAATAAGCAGCATTAGGGTCCATTGAAGGAAGAGTTTGGTTAGGCAGAAGCTGTTTTATGATTTGACTGCTGTGATGCACCTTGTTCTCACCTTCTCCTTTTCCTGTCAGTGTGTTCTTGCCATTTAAAACTTAATCTCTTGATTTGACATTTTCTGCTGTCCTCCATGCCACTTGCTATAATTGCAGTTCTTTCCCTTTCCAATGCAGCTCTTAAATAAACTATTATTTCATTTCTTTACATCCTTTTTTCCCCCCCCAGACTAAAATGTATATCTTACTTCTCATTAAAAAACCTCTCTTAGTTAAAAGACAACTGCCAAGGATTACTGAAGTGGGAAGGGGAGGGAAGTAGGATAGGGAAGGTTATTGCTTGTACATGGCACAATTGACCTAATAAAGGGAAACAACAAGTTTCAGCTCCTAGGGTTGGCCTGATCTCTTCACCACCAGACAGATGGGATCATGAACCCCTTGAGGTGGGCATAATCCTTGTGTTCTTACTGCTGGCACTGTGCAAGCAGAGGTTCTTGCTTGTGAGCATTACTTCTGTAGTCCATCTCCAAACGAGTAATAACTGCAATAATTGCCTAATAGAGAAATATGGACTATTAGATAATGAGAAAATGGTATCACAGGGATATCAATAGGCCAGCAAAAGCACCATGGGGATGCACTGTGCAGAGCCAGGACTATCCCCTTCCCCTTGGCACTGTGGCACCTCTGCAGAGACTGCTGCATCCTATTGGTTATACTCTAAGCAAACATCACTGTCCTGTGGGAGAGGCCATATTTTAGCCATTAAATGGATGGTTTCTATAGTTTCCTGGGTTATTTTTAAAGACATACAGTGAGGGTCTCAAAGAACAACCTCCCCACAGTGTGGGTGGTAAAACAGAACACAGTGACCCAGCTGCCTCCAGTCATGGCAGATAAAGCACTTTACCTCACCTCTTTTGCAGTATTACCATGAAAGCCCTAAGCCATACTCAGGAGCCAGCATTCATGGAATTCAGGAATTCAGAAGCATTCAGGAATGCTTCTCATTCCTCCATCCTTTCTCAACATAACCTCTTACAGCACATGTTAGGAAATTGTGATAGTGGTTTAAGGACCAGCTTTCAATGATTCCTTTCTCAGAGGTGCCATGGAGCCATGTCCCAGCCCTGAGGCAGTGCTCCCAGCTTTGGTATAAGCCCACACACTGCATTGCTCTGGGAATGCCACACCAAACCAAAGGTTGGAAATGCTAGACACACTTCGAGCAGCAAATACCTTTCTCAACAACTCAACTTAATAAGGCTTTATTATTTCAGCCAAGTGTAAAATCAGAACATGACTCATGAGCTTGACAATGTTATCTTGTCAAGAGCCCAATTTGTTGACTGTTGGAAGGGAGTTTTTTCCCTTAGTGTATTCTATTTGCTTTTGGTTTATCCTCAATTCTCTTTTCATTTCCTTTCCTATTGATTTTGCAATTTTCCTTTCTGCTTTTCACATTTCACACACTTAGATTTCAGTGATTTCTCTTCTTTTCGGTCTGCATTGATATTTAATATGTGCATCTCTCTCCATGGTTAAACACATGGAGCCTCCATACCTTACCAGCTTCACAGAGCTCCCACCAAGGCTTTTCTTTTGCTTTCATTTGGGTTACATTAATGGTGTTTTGGCAGCTGAGGGTTGGGACCTCTTTTCAACTAAATAAACCAGAAAAACAGAGTACAGGGCTTCCTTTAGTAACTTTTCTGGTCTTTAAAGAGGTTCACAGGCTCAGAGATTACAGCCAAATTTGTGGCATTGTTAGGATTTTAGCAGCAGGTCTTATTCCCTTATTTATTATTAACAGATTAGTGTAAAGCAAAGTACAAATGGCAGAAGCATGAAGTATGATTGTCACTGGGCTTTATTATTTCCAGGGGATGCAATATTTATGGGTATATCCCCCAAAAAAAGAGAGAATGTGGCTTTTCATGCCTTGGGTATGACACAGAGCAGCTGGATAACACAGGCCTTTCCACACAACAGGCCTCCAGAGGTTCTCTCCAGGCACTTCACTAGCAACCTTGAGTTCAGGGACAGCATTTCCATGACTGTGGGACTCTTTGCTCCCCCTTCTGTGCTCTCCCATGCCCTTAGTCACTGACATAAATTGCAGCTTTGCTGCATGGGGCCTCTCTATGGGCTAAATGGCATTTGTAGTTCTCCTCCAGTACACCTTCTACACAGAGCCAAAGCTAGAGTGGAAAAAGGCACCTCCTCTGCCCATTTAAAAGCTGTTACCTGCTGCATGGGATGTCATACTAACTATGTAGACTAACTATATAAAAACTAGATTACAGTAGAAACAAGTGTACACTTTTTAACTGTACTATCAGGAATAGTCTCATTTGAACCTATGTTAATCAGAAGCAAAATATTAAGTGTATGAATAGGCACAACCAGGACATTACAGTTCAGCTGCTTGAATCCCCTCACTGCAGTGTTCTCCATCGAGACAATCACAGCACACACATTTGCTGAGGATGAAAGATTGTGACTGACCAATGTCTTTCTTATGCTGCCATGACCTGAGAAGCAGCAGAAGTTCTTATTCAGTCTGGTTTTAATCCTTTTATAATCATAATTTTAGCTTTGGTTAAACAGCTTAACTTTGTCATTCTGCTGTTTAACTGAAAAAGCAGCACTCAGTTTCAATGAGTTCATGGCTTTGTAGAGCAGGATATGATCGACTCTTACCCCAACTCTTTGTTGCCTGACTATTTCTAGAGTGTCAGCAGCTGAAGACAAGTGGCTGTTCAGTAATCTCAGCTTTCAAATAATAATAGAATCACAGAATGGTGTGGTTGGAAGGGACCTTTAGAGCTCATCCAGTCCAACCCCCTGCAGAAGCAGCTCCCACCTAGATCAGGTCACACAGGAACGTGTCCAGGTGGGTTTGGAAACCTCCCAAGAAGGAGCCTCCACACCCTCCCTGGGCAGCCTGGGCCAGGGCTCCCTCACCTCACAGGGAAAGAATTTCTTCTTATATTTCAATGGAACTTTTTGTGTTCCAGCTTCATCCCATCACCCCTTGTCCTGTTGCCAGATATCATTGAAAAAAGTGCTGCCCCAACCTCCTGACACCCACCAGTGAGATATTTGTAGGTGTTAATAAGATCCCCTCTCAGTTTCTTTTCTCCTCTTTTCTTCTTGTCTAATAATAATAAGACAGCTTTCAGGGTTTTGAAAAAGAGTTTTCAAAGTGTGCAGTACAGTATGTAGTACATGGATCACATCCCTTCACAGTGAGTTATCCAACATAGTTTTCACAAACCAGCTCTGTAATTTTGCTGGCTGTTGCCTTGATTTTAGAACAACTGGACTTCACAGTTTTGAGTGTGAAATCCCTGTCTCTGATTGCTGAGAACCCATTAGGAAAAAACCCACATGATTTCTGAAATTGACAGGAAATTAATTTACCTAGATTGAGTCTCAGAGGATTAACTCTGGTGGCAAGTTTGGGAGGATATGTTGCATTCACCATATGAATGGAGGAGTTGGGGCTGTTTCAAGCACTGCATGCATCCTTGTTCACAGCGTGGAGCTGCAAAAGATGCTGAAATCTGTATCATTTAGATGGAGGGAATTGGATCAAATTGCATTAATTGCTCTTTATTTTTTTTAATTGTCATGATTCAAACTATCAGATGTTGCATTGTGCCAGAAAGCTCTTTGAGAAACCTTTCAGACATTGCTTTCCATGTGAAGAGCTTTGGTTTCCAGGAGTGATTCTCTAGCAGTGAGGTGTGAGTGTGGCTCCATTTGTGGTAGCTTAGCTAAATTAAGATTTTACACTATATAGCTGTGATGAGGAAATTCCTTGGTCAATTTGTCTTCTGCGCAAGGAAAAATCAAGAAGCCTTAGTAGTAAGAATACAGTAGAACACCCCATTTTGTCAGTATGTGGAAGAAACTGGGATGACTGCCATTGCCTCAACAGCTCACAATACTCCTGTAGTGTTTCAGTGCAGAAATTTTGTTCCTCTGAAGAGCTGGATGCTCCTGAGGAGCCAGGCTGACCTTTCAGGAGCTTAGGGGTGCTATAGCAATGGAGGTAAATCAACAACATGGCAGAGAAAGTGACCAACCTTGGAGCAACAAAAATGTAGGGACATCTAAGATTGGAGTCTTATATTTGGAATAAACAGTGATGTAAAAATCAAGGGACAGCAGCAATATAATAAACCCTCAAATAATTTCCAAGCACAGTACTGTACATTGTAGACAATCAAAATTAGAGTCCCTGAGAGTACAAGGTTAATTAAACTGTGACAGAAGACGGTATTTTCAGAGTGGAGAGAGATGATACACTTAGAAGAATCCTGAGTAGTAAAATGACATAAAATTCAGGAATACCTGCTGTCAGATATATCCATCTGCAGCCTCAGGCTCTCCATTTGCTTTACTTAATTAGCCACACAGCCTGCCTGTAGACAGAAAAAAGAGGAATAAGGCAAAAAAGCAAGTGGTCCATAAAGTACACCTAAGTTGGGTAGGACTGTATTATCTCCTCTTCTCCCCTTTCTCCACTCTAATCTCCCCTTCCCTCCCCCTCATGCTCTGCATCTCATACTGGTTGGTGAAGGCCTGTCTGGGCTTTTTTATATTATTACTGTTTTATTAGAAGTTCAGTTCCTGCTGTGTCTGAAACATTCCACCGTAGCTGGAGAATAAGTCAAATGTGACACTATATAAAACAAGAGACTTGAGTAACTGTGATAGGAAGAGATTTACAATCTGAGTATGTAAAACCTTTGTGGTGTTGGTTTTTAACACTTAATTTCACTTCTGTGGCTGGACTCACATTTTCCTGTGTTAGACTTTCACCCAGCTTCTCCCTTCACATATACTGTGAGAGCTGAGTAAATGCATTTGCTGAGATACCATGTTGAAGGATTAATATGTGAGTGGTTTGGCTGAATTACTGAGGCCCAGGGGAAAAAGTCTGAGGACAGAAATCCCAGAGATGAGATAAGGTCAGTGACTGGGATCTGCAGTCACCCAGGCGAAGCATTGACCTGCTGGAAAATAACTACATTAAGTAAGACAACATGAAGTAAGGGCAAATTGTCCTCACATCCCACCTGGAAGGTTTCACTCCTGGAGTTTCCCCCCAGCTCTCAGTGAGGATGCCATAACACTTTGAGTAGAAGCAGACTGCTCTGCACCCCACATTTTTAAGGTTTAAAAAAATAAACCAAACAAAAACCTAAAAGCAGTTCTCTCACCCATTTCTCCTCCCATCACCCTTTCAAGAGCTGTCAAGCAGCAAGTTTATTTTTGCTCAAGCTGAATTTAGGGGAACAAACCAACCAGGGACACATTGACGAGAGACTCCTTGGCATTTTTGGCTCAGTGTGTGAGCAAACGCTTCTCCCCTCACACTTACATCCATCACCATCTTTCCTTGCTCCCGCATTTCTCTGAGCTGCTTCAGCAAGTTCTGTTCTGACAATAAGGAAAATAAAACAATATTCATGCTCTACATCATGTTAATAAAGCCCTGTCTGGCTCTCTCCATTCCAGCTGCCAGCATCTGGCAGAGAATTGCCTTGCAGTGAAGGACTAGGTACCTCCATGGAGCTGCCATATCACAGCCCCATCCTGTCTTGCTCTTCACGCTCTCCTGCCTATGTTCACTCCCTCTCTTGCTATCTTTTCATCAGACTCAAGCTTTCCAGAGCACCAAATGCTCTTTATGTTTTACATTTGCACAGTAGCAAGTACAGTGCAATTCCTGCCCTTAGGCATTAGCACAGAACAAGTCTTAGAAGGAGTAGTACGTTTTTGCCTCTGCATATGGCTTTGAACTTGCCTTGGCCACAACCATCTTCCCTGTGTGCAAACAAGCCAAAGGGAAGCAAGTCCCTGGAAGCTTTAGGAGCAGACTAAGAAGAAGATTTGCAGGGTGGCTGCATGGAGTGCTGGAAGGCCCCTTGACCTGGCTTGAGGAGGAATTTGAGCACCAAGGGGAGATTGGATGACTGGGTGCTTGCAAAGCTGGTCACTGCTGAGCAGCGTTTAGCTCCTGGGACCTTGCTGGGCTCAACCAGGCACCATAAGCACAGCTCCTGGGAAAAGCTGAGCAGAGAGAGTCAGCAACTGCTGTTGCCACGCTTGCCCCAGGGCAGGAGGCAGAAAGAAGGCTGTCAGAGGCCACCACTTGGGTGATTTTGACAGCTGACAAATACCCTGGGTGAAGAATGACCATTTATCAAAGGCAAAATTAATTATGGATGAGATTTGAGGGAAGCGTTCAGGAGTGCTGTGTTTGGTTGTTAGGTAGTGGTGGTCTGGGCTCTCAAGGTCACCACTAAAGGGGATGTTTAATGCCCAGCTGACACTCCCCTTTGATTTCAAGTTCCTTTTAAAATTCATTTGCACACTTCCTAGCTAGCTCATATACACCCTGGATTAGTAACACACATCCCTGCTCCTCTCAGCTCCCTCTCCTTTGAGTATTCCAACTTCTTTTGCTCTTGCTTATCTCAGATTTTATGTCTATCAGCAGTGTTTTCTCTCTGTGGTGCTCTCATATCCCTTCTCTGGCCTTCCATGTAATCCTCATCCCTCTCTGTGCTTCATTTAATCCTGGCTGCCCAATTATGCAAATGGCACATTTACATTTTGACAGTGCTCCTCCACCCCTTTTCACGTCCTTAGTTTTAATACAAATCACTTCCCCTTGCTCCTCCCAGTTCCTAGCTGCCTCTCAGCTTCCTCGACAGGATGTCTTGTGGAAAATGGGGGGCTCAGCCGTGATCCTCCCCCACAAAGTCCCACATTGGCAGAGCAGAGCAGGCACATTGACCTCCTTCTGATGTGTTGGCTGAGGGCAGAAGCAGGTCCCTCAGCCATCAGGTGCAGAAGGGCTATAGTTTCAAGAAGGTGACATGCACAGGTGAAGCAACCTCCCTCTCTCTTCAATTTTGTGTCAATTGATGCAGGTTTCTGGTATTTCTTTTCTCAGAACATTGCAGTTTTACATCTATTACCCCGAAAATCAGCTGCACTCGTACCACAGTGCTCTCAAAAATAAAGAGAAATGAAGTGCTATTTCTTCCATAACTGACTTTGTAAATCTCACAACATTTTTGTAATAGCATCTTCTACCTTAAGCTGCATTTACTACTACTTTATTCCACACCAGGTATTACATTGCCCTCATCTCCACAGCATTTAAGGTTTTTCCAGTGGTGTAGCATCAGTTTTCACTTCCACTCATCCTCTTGGAGGAGAGTTGTTTCTGCAGACCAGTGTTTTATTTGGGTAAGGCCTTATTTATCTTCACTCTAAGTACATCCTGTTCTGTGTTTACATTGGAAAAGACAAGGTCAGGGAAGTATACATCGTATTTAGACTGGAAAGTGCTGAAGTCTGAGGGCTCCCAGTGAGAAGTCTCCCAGTGGTAAGCATCATTCTTACTGCTCTCTCTCTTCACTAGCTCCCACATGAGTTCATTACCTCATCTCCCAAGAAAGCTTCCTATCTGTGACATGTTACACAGTGGTAAAATTACGTTTAAAAGTACAAAAGCCATCTTAGCCTTGCTGGGCTGGGGCAAGACTTACACAAAGCACCACTGGCATCTCCAATCTCAGCCCACCTTCATGATGCTGCCAATACAGGAGGATTATTTCCATGTCACCTACAGATGCAGCAACACAACCCCAAGAGATGACTATCCCCAAAGGCTGGGAGTGGGGTGGCATCACCCATGGTTTACAGAGGCAGGAACAAGAAGCCTGCAGAAGGGCTGGCAGCCAGGCCTGGGCACGCTGTACCACGTGCCATGAAGTTTGCTGCGTGATCTACTTACATATGAATTTTTATAACAGGAATGTCTTCTTCCTTTTCGTTCTCTGTCAAGCTTGAGTGAGCTCACAGTTACAAGACAAAATTGCCTTTGCTTTCCAAGAGCACTGTCCTCGCCTGCTTTCCATTGCTGTTCTCATAGCCATTCTTCCTTGTCATTCCAGCCCTGTTACACCCCACAGTTTTTGCTCCTCTCCTTTTCTTGGCCAAGACACCATGGGAAATTCACATTGTTGAGGGTGAAGTTGGTATGTCAGAGTGCCATTTTCTCTTCCTACAGCTCCCTATTTTTCCTACAACACACATTTACATTTGAACTTTTGTTTTAATCTCCTCTTTATCAGCCTCCAGATAGACTGGCTTTCTGTCCCATCCAGCCCCTCATTTACATTCCCAGTGCATGCCTTTCTATACTTAGTTTCAACTTCCTTCCTTCCCTTATCACCCCTCTTATCCACTACCTTCAGCTTAGCATCTTTTATCTTCCCCTTTGCCTCTCCTTCTCCTTTTCCTGGCCATTTCCAAGTAAACTCTTCATGCCCCACTGAGCCCACTCCATGGGGCCTGCGGTGGCTCGCGGTGCCAGGCCTGCCCGTCCTTGCTGAGGGAGCAGCGGTGTGCGTCCCCTCCCCTCCACCGCTGGATAAACAGGCAGAATTAGCCATGTTCTGCAAGATGGAAGCCTGTGGCAGTGCTAATGTGCCACCACTAGTGCATCTCGCTGCAGTTGTCACATCAGTCCTGGGGGAAATTACAGCGAGATGATCTACGGCACTAGGCCCCTTGTTTTAATCCCGGCTCTTTTGCGTCCTGCCCCGGGGAAGCGTGGTTGCTCTGGCAGCTGGAAAGGACAGGCCTTTTAGTGTGGGGCTGCTCTATCATCACTTATTTCACCCCATGTTTGCTCCCATCGTGTGCTGACTGCTTCAGCACCGAGAGAAGGTGCAGGGGAGCTGGGCCAGGGGACAGGAGGGCTGGAGGAGGAGGGGATGATTAACGCTAATGGCCAGGACTGGTGAGATGAGGCTGATAATGGCTGCTTGTTGCTTTTTTTTTTGCTAGCAGAGTACAGCAATAGCCATATGAGAAAGGGAAAGGTCAGATACTGAGGGAAATAGAAGATACTTAAAGCTAAATGCCAGAACATCAGTTTAGTGAACTAGGGAAATATTTCCCTCTCTGTGCGTTATGGGCCTCCGATCAGCACGAATATCACTGCTGCCCCTGCTCTGTGGCCACAAAGGGGCTGCTGCAACTGGGAGGGTTTTCCTGAACAGTTCTGTGGCACCAACCACCATCAGCACTCAGTCCCATTTAAATACAATTGATGTAGTCATGACACACTCACTCACTGAGAGGTAGAGGTGAAAACCTGCCAGTAACAAGAGGGTGACTGCTGTTTCTCTTCCATGTGGCTATAACCATTTTGGCAGGAGCTCTGGAGCCTTCAGAGTTAAAAGCTCAAGCTGCAGCTTCCCACCTCAGGCTGCAGGGACTTGTATTCCCAGCACAGCAGTCACAGGTCAGGCTCTGTAGTATATACATCCCAGGAGGATGCATGTGCGTAGAGCCTGAGAAATGCTGGACACTGCTTTGAACTTAAATTATTAATCCTCACCTCAAGGCTTCCTCAAGAAGACAAGCTGTATCCACAGCCTGTGTTTCACTCAGAGGATACTTCACCTTTATGTTTGTGTCAAAACAGGGGACTTTCACAAATGCTTTTGTTGCCAAGGGGCTTGAATTATGTACAGGAGACTTGGTGCTCTGCTGCAGCACAGTAAACAAGAGCGCATTTCTATGGATTTATTAATCAGTTTTGTATGCATTTATTTTTCCTGTAGTGGTTTAAGCAAGTTAAATGAAGTAACCAGAGGATTTTTACTGAGTTAATTAAAGAGGAGAGCAGTTGCAAGCAAGCATGACATTAAAGACTCGCCAAGTATCTCTTTTCTGAAAATACTACCAGCCACTTTCAAGCCTGCTCCAATTCTCAGGCTCTAATGGAAAGTCCTTTCCAGACAAACTAGTTCAAGTTCCAAAGCAAGTTGTCTGTGAGCTTGGAAAGAGAACTGGGCAGAAGGAAAACTTGAGAGTTTAAGGGGGAAAAATTGGGAAGAGAGAATATCTGAGATAATAGCTTAAGAGTTCTGTGAGTGTCCCCCTCCCAAAGCATTTCAACTATCCTGATTCTATCTGAGGCTCCCAATTCAGGGGCAGTGTGGTGTGGTCTCTGCAACCTCAAACCTGAATCTGGCCCTAGATGTCCAAAATCTCCTCCAATAGCCTCATGCTGTTTTCCCACACTTTAAAGCTCTGTCCTGCTGTGTTGGCTCTAACATCAGTTGCTATAATCAAGAATTTTGCCACAAACAGCTCTTTATTAAAATCAACAAGAGATGTGACCTGCTAATTTCTGAAGTACCCTCCTGTATGCAGAGAGGCTCTGCCATATTGTCTGGCTCTCATATGTGAGAAATGACACTTTGTATTGCTCATGGGGTGCTAAAATTGTATAGATGTGAAATAGATTGGGAGATCTGCCAATACAAAGTTAATGGAAGTTCTCATAATTTCCCCAAGTGACATTCCCGACCTGGGCTTGAAGCGAAGCCAGGGCTGGTTTCACATCATCTAACATTTCACTAAATGTTAAAAGATTGAGATAGAATTTTTATTAGGTATGCCAGTATTTCATAATTTACCACAACCTCTAGACGTATATTTTCCTTTTACAGTCCAGGAGATGTTTATTATGGTCTTTTGAGATGCATTAAAAGGGTGTTAGTACAAATAAAGCTCCTTTCCTTATTCTCCAGGCAAGCTGCAAAAGCTATTTAATATCAGCACCCTGGGTACTTGGTGTGCTGCTTTAACACAGAAGGATCCAACAAGTACACTCCAATGCTCTCAAGGGCAGATGTTTGATGACTTAAAGCTCTTGCAGTGAGAGAAGGTAACACAATGATGCCGAGGGGAGAAAGACCTTCGCAAAGGCAGCCCACCAACAGAGTGTTATTCCTCAAAATGTACCCACTCAACCCAAAGGCACCCACAGCAGGGAAACAGAAGGTAAATTAGTGACCTTTCAGGCCCAGATGTTAAGAGAGTAGAATAGCTGCGAAATCCAAGGGCTAAGGTCAAGATAAAGAGTGCTGCATAAACGCAACAGCTGTAAGACACTGAAAAGGCATCAGAGACTGAGCACACCAGGAATATATAAATCACTTGGAGCAATCTGCTGCAGCAAGGCACGCTGCTCTAGACAGCCTCTTTAAACTATTGCCAAGGCTTTCCAAAAGTGCATGGTTAAAATTAGGCTCCCCAAGTCCATATTTAGAAATTGAAAAAGCACCAAAAGTACTGAGCACCCATCAAGACATATGGGCTCCCAAACCCTCTGGAAATCAGGTCACACAATTGAGGCAGAGATTTCTGTGCCGAGTTGCCCTTGAACTGTGAAGGGACTTGGTCAGAGAGCACTTTTCTCCCTCCACCCCCTTCAGATCCAGCCTAAAGAAACATTTAAGAATCATCTTCTAGATATAAAGAGCTTTGACCTACATAGAAGCCTGAGCAGCAGAACTAATGAAATGTTATTTCCAACGTTTCTTTTCCACCTGGATTTCCCTGATATCCATAAGGAATGCCTTAGACTCTCATTTATATTCTCCTCCTTATAAAACTTGCCTAACTTCAGTGTTTCCATCATGAGTAGAGTTCACCCATGCTTTTCAAACATCTACTTGGCTGTTTGGAAGCATGCTCAAGGATTTGGGGATCTTGAAGTTGTAAAACCACACAGTGATACAAAGCGAAGGGCTTTGTGTTGTTTACATGCCTGGAGCTTCTCTAATTTATTACAGGATATTTACTAAGTAGAACCCTTTTCAAGGCTGGGCATCTGCTTGCAGAGCCTCATTTAAATCTTGTTCTGTCAATCCTTTTGTTGTTTAAGCAGTCTCTCAACTTCCAGGAAGCTCATTTGTACCAATAGATGTACTATAGTCTCCAATTTGCTTACTCAGAAATTTTCATGGAACGTTTTAAAAGATGGGGGAGGAATAAATCACCTTTAATTGATACCATATGGCCAAAAAACCCACCAACAAAAACCAGCCACAACATCAAGATTTTTCTTTCAGTCTTATGAATTTACCTTGCAAGCTTCCTTGTTTACTGACACACCAGAGTCGACTCACAAAGGATGTAACTCCTAGTATCAGGCTGGACATAGACAAACATTACTCCAGTGGATTAAGATCTGTCAGCAATGCTGAGTATTCCCTTTGACAGATGTAGTTTCTGTGACCCCAGCACTTACCTGTGTTGGCTGCAGCAGAAGGGTGCAGAGTTCAGAGGAGACACAGAAACGAGGGTGATTAACTTAGGCACTAGACAGACTGAGCTTTATCCCAGGAGGCATCAGGCTCCCTGTAGAGAGATGACCAGCAGAAGAATCCCATGAGACCATTGGGTTGCTTGCTCCACCAGATCTCACTTTAGTCAGCTAATTAGAGCTCTAATTTATTTATTGCTCATTAGGTTGGTTTTTTATAAGCCTCTGATCTTGTAAACACTCGTGTTTATTGCTATGGTTTCAATTGTTGCACAAAACTGTGGCATGAGTTTCAATTGCTGTGTTTTTTTCCTCTTATGGAATCGAGGCCTACAACTATGGCCCATTTACAATTAAAATTAAGCAGTGATTAATGATTATTCCCAAATCAAGATGAAATAGAAAAAAACCTACTGAAACAGCAAAAACTGTTGCCCATTCCAGCTTTACTGGTAGAAAGAGGAAGCTCAGAAATACTCTTGTTTTCTCAGAAAGGTGTGTTTTTCCATTCAAAGTGGCTTTGAGAAAGATACCCTACCAGCAATTTAGATTTGTTTTTCCTCAGAGCACAGCAAAACATACTGCAGCATGTCCACATAAACACAAAGAGACATCTTAATCAGGGATTTTATAAGCATTCTGCTTAACTGGTTTTAGATTTTACTTTAGATAAAATTACCTTGAAAACACACCTGATGGATCCTTGCTGCTCTGAGCAATGCCAGGAGCAGCTGCACAGGCCTCTCTAGGAGCTCCTCATGCTCAACTTTCTCCTGCTCCAGGGGAGGCTTTTTAACCCCATCCTGCAGAAGGCTACAGCCTGCCCTGGCTCCTTTAAGGAGCCTGGAGCAGAGAAAGGAAACACCTGAATGGCCCAGGTAGAAGAAACGTTTCCCAGGGGGTGAGGTGTGCTTTGATTTCTGAATTAGCCAGACAGCTGAATTTCAAGGAGGTGAAGCATTCTGCTCGCTCAGTCAAGGTCAATCACTGTGGGAGTGTTTGTCATGTTTCTCTCCCAGGCAGCTGTCAGAGTGAAGGGAGGCAGCCACTGCAGCCATGAGCTAATGAAGCTCATCTGGTACATGAAGTAGAAGAGGTGTAATGCAGAAGTTTGCATGTTCAGACCCTACTATTAACTTGTGCAGAAGCTGTGTGTTCTTTCCTGAAGACAGAAGGGAGGCTTACAGCATCATTACTGGGAATACAGATGAGAAATGACAGTTGCTTTTTTAGCCACATGCATCTTTTCTTTTCCCTCCAGTGTGAGTCAAGTTGCTCCTGAGATCCACTTGGAACAACTACCACTCCAGACTTTGTGTCCTCATGCACTTTATTGAGCCACTCGTGAGCATTTGCTCTCAGATGAGAGGACACATTTCTGTGCATGCTCAGTTATTTGCAGTCCTGCATGACCCTGACTGGGCTGAGGAGGCCTGTGGTGGTGTGCATCCCCTGTCTGATCCTCCCCTGAGTATGCAGCAGCCTGGAGAGCTCTCAGCTGTGCATCAGGGATTGTGCAGGGGCTGGTTTAGGTGAAACCACTGAGCAGCTGGGTCTAATGTTCAAGTGCCCTGATGAATGGTCAGCAAAGCCCATGGAAGGCACAGAAACACAGCATTTGTTTTCAAACCCAGACCATGCACAGAGAGCTGATTCCCAGAGGTTCATCTCACATTAAGCTCATCTGGAGAGCTCAGCACTCAGTAACATGCATGTTGCTGTGAGAGCTGGGCTGTCTGGAGAGCTCAGTATCTATTCACTGAACTCTTGAAACCATGGGAGTTTCTCCTTATACTTGAATCAAAGCCAAACTCTTTCAGCCATCTGTCCCTCACTGCAGGAAAACACTGGCCTTCATCTCTGCTAATGAAATTCTCAACCCACTAAGCTCAAGAGGGCTTTTGCCTTCAGCTTTGATCTAATGGCAGGATTTCTCCCCTTCTGCCTCAATGCCCAGTGGTACAACTGGGAATGTCATACTTCTGCCATACCTGGTTTCTGGGCTATCAGTGGGTGCACTGTGGTGTTTGCTGCTCTGGGGTCTTCTGGGTGCTAAAGGAATGAAAAATGCTTTAAAACATGCAATGACAAATTTAGACTCTCTTCAGGGGAGTCCTCATCTGGCTCCTGGGATTCATATGGCAGAATTAATTTGTCTGTAAATTAATCCACAAAAAAATGCTAGTACCCCTGGGGACTTATTGATACAATATAGAGTTACAGATAACATCTTTGCCAATGTGCTGTGGTATCAATGCTCCTGTCTATCTTCTTTTCTCCATTATAATTTCTTCTCATCGGTCTTTTACGTGGAACTAGCATTTTTGTCCTAATTAGACAATTACACATTATGATGCACTAATTTGTTAACCTATGTTCACGAATCTTTTAATTACAGCAGTCGTCTTTGATGTGCTGTTATTATTCAGCTATGGCAGTAAACAATTCCACAGCTAACTGGAAGGAACTCATTATTTTCTGAGAGACATTGTCATTATTTTTCAAAGTATTTTCTTTCCCCTGCAACACAGAGAATAAGCAGAGAAACAGGCAGAGAGAGTCCTCACAGAAAGCAGACACCTCATTCCACCATATTGAGAGTTATTATTGATAACACAAGGGCTTTTTTTTCAGCATAAATAAACTGGCCACTTCTCCTTCATGTTCATAATCCTCAAGCTTCAAACTGCCCTTGTGATGAGACAGCCTTGTGTAGAGGCAGCATGAGCAGCAGCAGCAGGTACTGGATGGGGAGCCCTTCCCATGCTTCCAGGTGTCAGTGCAAGCCCTGCAGTTAGATGAGACACAGCCAGGCACCACATTGTTGTGTTCATTTTTAAAAATGGAGTAAAAGACTCCTTATGAGTAGAGCTCTCAGGTGCCCTTAAAGAGAATATTTAGCCCTTTTGTCCTTATTCCTTGCTCAAGCCAAACATAGCCCCATGATGCTTTTTTCCTTCTCTTTCAATTGCTGTCACTGAGCTGCCTTTAATCTTGGTGAGGATTATGTTAATATTGTCAAGGCTTTTTGTTTATTTTGCCCTCTGGTGCAGGGAGGCCCAGCTCTGGGATCCCTGCTAGCTGTAATGCTTCACTTGTCTGATGAGGTGTTCACCTCCAAAAGTGCAGTGCTTTTAATGGTGCTACAAACATCCCACCACAGCAATTTGGAGGTAACCTCCCAGCTCTTCCTCATCTCCAATCTAAACCTCATCTGGTGCAACTTGAGGTCATTTCCTCTTGTCCTGTCACTTGTTACTTGGCAGAAGAGACCAACCCCCACCTCCTGTCCGGGAGCTGCAGAGAGTGATCGTGTCAGCCCTCAGCCTCCTGGATTTAACTCCATTCCCCACCACCCTCTGGGCTGGGCCATCCTGACAGTTTTCCACTCAACAAAGAGTATGTCTGTCCAAGCCATGGGCAGCCAGTTTCTCCAGGAGGATGCTGTCATGTACCTTCTTGTAGATGAGTGTCACGTTTGCTAACGTCTGATCACTGAGACCTCCCTGGTTGGCTTTCCCTTCCCTCCCTTAGGAAGGCATGGCATACAGATTGTGTTTTTAAGCAAAATAAGCTAAAACTATCAAAACAGTGGAGATTTGTGCTTGTGTTTTATCACCAAGAGCACTATAAAGAAGCCAGTGTCCCGTTATGGTTGCAATGTACAGGTGCTGACTAACAGACTGTCTTTCCTGAAGACCCAGTTGCCCATGTGAGTATCTGCCAGCTGCAAAGGCCACAACTCTTGGATGCTTCATTTCCCCAGGCCTGGGAAAAGTTTTTTCCTGACTTTGCATGTCTCAAAAGAGCAGCAACAGCCACTGAGACCTCTGATGGGAGTAGGAAGGGGGAAATGGGGGGAGTAACCAGGCCATCTTTTGTAATACCAGGAGTCAGCACTGTTTTCAATGGGCTGTCTCTGGCCCAGACATGGTCCCACCACACAAGCACTCACATACCCTTTCTACTGGCAGTAGAAAGCAGTAGCTGTTATTGAGAACAAGAAACCAAATGGCAGAAAATAGTGTTGGGTCTCCAAAGCAAAATCAGCTCCCCCTCCTCATTCCTAAGATGTTTTCCTATCCCCTTCTTAAAGAGCTGTAATGATGGAGGTGTTACACCCTCTCCAGCAATCTCTCCCAGTGGTGAACCCTTCCTGCCCTCAGAGTGCTGCTTCTAATGTGCAATCTCTATCACCTCTGTGGCAATTTAGGGCCATTATTTGTTGTCCTACCCACTTCCCTGGAAGAGAGGAGCAGAGCAGACAAGATAAGGGTGAGAAGAAGGGAAGCCATCCTCTCTGTTTCCTGGGGAGCAAGCCCGTGTCGACCCTTCTGTAGCCTGCAGCTCGTTTCATTTCTCGTACACATACTCTGGTTTCCACTCCATAAACCCCAGCAGTGGTGAGACAATCACTGAGAATTTTGTGGGCTCATTTGGTTGCAGTTTTAAAATGTCAGATTAGGCTGCTTAGTCACATTAGTGCTGTTGGCTTTAATATACTTGATGCCTAATCTGCCAGGGCTGCTTTATTGACAGGCTGCATCTCTATTTGAGCTCGAATCAACTTGTGCATAAAATGTTATCAGTGATGACAGCTGAAAAGAGGTCTATTGCTCTTTAAATTCTTGATAGGAGGCGAGCATTCTGTCATTTGTGATAGCATTATATGTAATCCAACATAACAACTTGATAGTCTGATATAACAACACTCCAGCTTCCCTGCCACCATGGTAAAGAGATGCTGCATACAAGCTGCTCCTACATGCAATAATATCAGCACTGACAGCTGGAAGGAGAGTCATGCTTCTCTCTCTAAATTTCTAACAGCCTCTCCTCATCTCTACCATGTTTGGGGTTTTTTTTTCCTCTTGGGAATCTTCTTTGTTTGCCCCAAATTCCTGGGGAAATTGGGCTGGTTTGGAAACTCATTGCAGGATGAAGAAGCCTCATCAGGTGTCTTTATTTTCACACCACTATCTGCAGATCTGGTACAGTGTGACTGTGCTCTGCCCTGAATCACAGGACAAGGGCTCCTCGAAGCCTTTGCTCACTGCATGTAGTTCAGCTTCATCTTCTGAGTTATATTTGTCACTATTGGTTTCCCTGCTAACCTTTCCATTTCTGCCAGGCAGGGCTTGAGGGCTGTCAGCCAGAGTCCCTATCTTCATTCCTTTGTTCTCAAAAAACCAGGACAGCCACACCTCTGGTTTAGCACCAGCACCTTTCAGCAGGCTGCCAGGAGCAATGTGTCCTGCCACCCTGCACAGACACTGCCACCCCTCCTCTGGCAAGTTCCTTGTCTCTTCATGCTGGTGCTCCCTGCCTTCACGTTCATGTCAGGGGGGTGTAACACACAGATCAAATACTTTGACTGCTATTGCTTTATTCATTGAATTGTGACTTTTTAGATTGCAATCCCATAACTGCTTGAGGTCAGACCATTCAGGAATTAACTCCAAGTTGGTTGTCACAAGAAAAAGATCAATACAGCAGATAAAAGATATTCATTGGATTATGAACACTTCATGTCCTAGAGAAATATCTACTCTGCTTTTCCTTTAAGTGGACTCCATTTTCACTATACCTCTTCCATGCAAGTATAATTGATGTAAGTCAATGACAATCCAGTGGAGCAACTCAGTTTAATTTAGCTGAGCTGCACCAGCATGAAAGTAGCCCAGCAGCGAGGACTGGGGTGAGCTGATCCCGTGTCACCAGCTTTGGCAGGGACATCAAGGACTGGTTTGTTTTTCCACATACTCCACTGCACACTGTAGCAACCTCAGTAAGCAACCAAGCCACACTGAGTGTTACCCAAAGGTGTGTTCAACTGAAGGAGCACATTTTAATACTACACCATATGCTGCTAAACAAGCTGTCAGGCAAAACTTCCAGGCAGGTGGGTACCAGACCTGTATGAACACAGCTGAAGTGTATGTATTTTAGGCAGAGATCTGTGGAGGAGGAGGCACTTCACCTGATTTCTGGCTGGCAGGGAACATTGTGACAACCTCACCTGACCTTTGGCAGAGGAGGAATCCCAGAGTTTCACGTGGGATGTTTCACCCTTCTGTTCTCATTTTTATTGCTGTCTGTACATGTATTAGCATCACTTTCTTTTCTGGTTCAATCTTTCCTTCATTGTAATTGCAAAATCTCTTCCTCCTGTCCAGGAGCATCATGACAGATGTTTATATACCACTGCCCCTGCACACAGACTCCCAGAATCACATTGTTTAGGTTGGGAAAGACCTTGCAGATCATCAGGTCCAACCGTGGACCCAGCCCTGCCATGGCCACCACTAAACCATGTCCTTGAGAGCAAGCTTTGGAGAAAGAGCAGCTGGTGACTGTTGGGATGGTGTGGGGAGCACACCTAGCTGGGGAGCAGCAGGGTGCATTTGCAAAGCAAATGTTATGCAAGAGCACCAGTACCCTGCAAACACAGGCAAGCAATGTTTCTGTTTGCAGAGAGAGGAGTTAGAGCACTCATCTAGCCTCAGCTACCAGTCTCTGTCCTGATGTCCCCAAGGCTGAGCTGGCACATGAGCGGCCTGGAGCCAGTGTCCTGGTGTTGCACAGCCCAGGCTGAGCCCTGCCCTGCTCATGCAGTGTGCCAAGATGGGGGCTTAATCAAATCAGACATGGTATTGAGAAGTTATTCCCTACACAGCTTCATGCAAAAAGGCCTCAAGGCAGTGGGGAACAGGCTGCTCAGGGAGGTGGGGGTGTTGTCCCTTGGAAGCTCTTCTGAAAGGCTCTAATGATGGAGTAAAGGTCTGCTTGGGTGTGTGCTCTCCCTGGGTGGAAAGTTTGAGGAGCTGCAGCTGAGGTTCTCCTTTCTCTCTGTATCTCTGGACCATCCCTGGAGTCTCATCCCTGGAGCAAAGCCGAGATGCTGAGGGTCATGGGTTAGTGCTGGGCTGGGCAGGGTGAGGGGAGGGCTGGGACTGCAGCAGCTTCAAGGGCTTTTCCAACCAAAACAATTCTATGATGAGGGAGCCCTGGCCCAGGCTGCCCAGGGAGGGTGTGGAGGCTCCTTCTCAGGAGGTCCCAACCCCACCTGGACACGTTCCTGTGCTCCCTGAGCCAGGGGAACCTGCTCTAGCAGGGAGTTGGGCTGGATGAGCTCTGCAGAGCCCTTCCCATCCCCACCATGCTGGGATTCTGTGATATAAACACAGGACTGGAAAGCTGTAGGGTGAAGAAACATTGCACAAGTGGCTTCTCCCAGACCTCCAGACACTGGTTGTGCTGCCTTTGCAAATGAAACTCTCTTTACCCGAGCAGTGCTGTGGTGGGAAGATCAGAGCTTCTTCAGCTCATTGGAGATTACATCGTTTAAGAAAACAACCTGACTCCAGTTACTGAGCATGGAAACAGTTTTCATTTTTGTGATGCCTTCTTTTCCAGCGTTTCCTGAGGCTGTTGCTAAGGTAGGACACAATATCTTTATATGGCTTTAATTTAGTATCTCTTGACAAACTTCTTCAGCTTGGATTGTGGGAACTGGAATGAGTGTGATACAGAGTAAATGCTGAAGTAAGTGTCAGCAGTTAGCAGAGGTAAATTAATGGTTAATTGGACCACACATGCATAATTAATTCCAGGTTCTAGGCTGAAAGTAATAAAATACTTCTCTTCCAGAAGAAAAATTGCAGTTATTAAAGTAATCCCAACACATTGTAACCAAACTCCAGGCTTCTCTGTGTCTCTCACCAAGCCAAAGGCCAGAAGCCATGTCCACCCATGCTTCACCAGACAGACATGAGGCTTCTTGGCAGAGCTCTCTGAACCCAGCCCACCTTCCACCCAATACCTGGGCAAAGCTTTTTGGGGTGTTGTCCCTTGGAAGCTCTTCTGAAAGGCTCTAATGATGGAGTAAAGGTCTGCTTGGGTGTGTGTTCTCCCTGAATGGTAAGGTTTGAGAAGCTCCAGCTGAGGGCCAGTCTTGTTCAATACCTTCATCAACAACCTGGGTGAGGGCACAGAGGGACCCTCAGCAAGTTCCCTGCTGGCACCAAACTGGGAGCACTGGCTGATTGCCCAGAGGCTGTGCTGCCAGTCAGTGAGAGCTGGGCAGGCTGAGAGTTGGGCACAGAGGAACCTGCTGAGGTTCAACAAGGACAAGGGCAGAGTCCTGCACCTGGGCAGGAGCAGCCCCCTGCACCAGGACAGGCTGGGGGTGACCTGCTGGAGAGCAGCTCCAGGAGAGAGACCTGGCAGTGCTGGGTGATAATAAACTGCCCATGAGCAGCAACGTGCCCTCGTGGGCAAGAAGCCAATGGCAGCCTGGGGGCATCAAGCAGAGTGTGGGCAGCAGTGTGAGGGAGGTTCTGCTCCCCCTCTGCTCTGCCCTGCTGAGGCCTCATCTGGAGTCCTGTGTCCAGTTCTGGGCTCCCCAGCTCCAGAGGGACAGGGAACTGCTGCAGAGAGGCCAGTGCAGGGCCACCAAGATGCTGAGGGGACTGGAGCATCTTTAATATGAGGAAAGGCTGTGGGACCTGGGGCTGTTCAGCCTGGAGAAGAGGAGACTGAGGGGGGATCTTATTAACATTTATAAATATCTAAAGGATGGGTGTCAGGAGGTTGGGACATCCCTCTTTTCTATGGTAGATAGTAACAGGACAAGGGGTGATGGGATGAAGCTGGAACACAAACAGTTCCACAGTGAAACTATTTCACTGTTCAGGTGAGGGAGCCCTGGCCCAGGCTGCCCAGGGAGGGTGTGGAGGCTCCTTCCTTGGAGGGCTTCAAGACCCACCTGGACACGTTCCTGTGTGACCTGATCTAGGTGGAGCTGCTTCTGCAGGGGGTTGGACTGGATGAGCTCTAAAGGTCCCTTCCAACCCCACCATGCTGTGATTCTATGATTCTATGATTCACAGAGAAATGGCTCCTGTTGTTAGCTCAGCACTGCTCTCCTCATGGGGTGGTGAGTGGATGATGGTTGCTGGTGCCCCACAGCTCCTCTTTGCTCTGTGCACTGTTCCTCCCAGAGCGTTTGCCAAGCAGCCATTTGGGATTGAAACCATTTGGGCTGCGGCTGCAGAAAGTGTCTTTGTGAATCCCTCTGAGCTAAATTGCTTAACTGCAGCCCAGCAAGGGCCACTGCATTAAAAGGATCTCTCTATTTTAAATGTCAAGAACAAGGCCTTTGCTGGCAGATCAATAGAAGCGCAGGAAGAAGTATTTTCACTTTTGCATCCTTCATTCATCATTATCTTCATCACTTGCCTCGCTTGTGAGGCTGCCCTGAGCCAAGCAAGAGACACACAGCCTGCCATCCATCTTGTCCCTCCTCTGAGCTACAAACCATTTGCTGTCCCCCTGCTCAGCCTGGGTGGGATGATGGTGTGAGGAGTGGGCTTGGCACGGCCGGGCTGGGCTGGAGGCTTGCTGGGGAAGCCAAACACACTGAGATCCTCACAAAGGGAAGGCTTTTCATTTTGGAGGGGTTTTTTTTTTGCCACAATTTTCATCACTGTTGCTATTAAAATGTAAAATAGGAAAGCAGAGTGGAGGAAGGAAGTCAGGAGAGCTGGAGACAGGCAGCGGCTCCAGCCTGGAAGCTCCCTGCCTGCTAATGAGGCATGAAACACCATGCGGTTTCTGTAATGCAGAGCTCAGAAATGGATTAAGTTGGACAGCTTGTCTTCCTGCAGAAAGTGAAGTGGCAACTGTGAGCTGAGGGAGGTGCATGAGTGGGTTTAAAAAGGAATCAAACCGGTGTTGGGGGTAAAGAAATGAGGTTAGGCAAATGCTTAGCGGCGTGTAGCCTTGCACGGGCTTAAAAGGCTACTCCAGTCCTCGTGCTGGCAGAGCAAATCCACTTATCACCAGCTCTAGTTATGGGGAAACAATTTTACAGGCAGGATGGTCTCAGTCACAGCCAATGGCCCCATCTGTTCTACTGCTGACCACCTTGGGGTTCTGTGTGAGCTGAGAAGATGACACTTGCACAACGTGACTACCCTTAACAGCAGCTAAGAGATCTGAGAGAGAGAAGCCAGAGCTATGTATTTAACTGTGGAGCTTTTAAAAGTTCTTAAAACACATTATCAATGAGAACTTAACTCAGGAGGTCAAATAAGTTGAGTGAGCACTGTGATTTCCTTTCTCTTTAAGGTGCATCAAAGGCAGGCTGGGAGTGGACAGCCACGTTGTGCTGGAGGCTTTGGCACTCAGGGGTTAACTCCAATTAGCTCTCATTTATGCTGTATTTTCTTTCAGTAAACATGCATCAGCTCTGAAGATCTTAATTAGAGCCTTTGGAAAACCCCAATATGCTGTAACTCTTCCACAGAGGTCTATGTGGGAAACAAGGAACATATTTGAAGCGCGATGGTAACAAACAAACACGCGTGTGCAGCCCCAGGACGTAGCCCCAGCCTACACCCCCCTCCCTCTGCTCAATGTGCTTGCTTGGGCTTTACAATCTGTTTATTAATTTGTGAATAGACTTGATATGCCCTCTGGAAAAAAAAAACACAACCCTTCAAATAATCTGCCTCAGTTGGCTCCCCCGTTAGCGTGCCTCTAATTAACTAATGGGCACCTCCACTTGCCATTAAACACTTCCATGAGTCCTAACACCACTGTTGGTAGGTGCCAGCTATAAAAGTTTTTAACAGCTCTCCTGTTACCACTTTCCTCCTAAGTACATGCAAGTGGCTTTACCTATTTGACCTTTCCCTTCTGTGTTTTTAACCCTTCCTTTACCCACCCCCCCGCAGCAAGGAGCTGATGCGTGGGACATCTGATGGCTGGTGAAGAGGCAATACCCCCACTGCTTAGCACAGGGCAGCTTCTAGTGGCACAGCTCTGAGGAGAGAGTCCTTGTGTGCTTCCCCTGAGACTGAGGCACAGGGTTCTGATTCTGCAAATAAGGCCCTGACCCATAGCAAAAGCCATGAAGGATGCTATGGCAGCATCTCCTGCTTCTGCAGGGAGGTTGGACTAGATGGTCCCTTCCAACAGCCTTCCCCTACCATTCTGTGATTCTATGTTGCATCAGTGGGAGCTGTCAGCACTAAAATATCCCCTTAAAATACCCCTTAAACTCCAACTCCAACAACCAGGCCACAGCCTAACACCCTGTAATCACCAGGAAGGCAAGAGCAAATCCATGGGATTATTTTCCTTTTTCAAGGTAAGCAGGATAATGTACTCAGTGAGAGCTCAGCCACCAGGCTGACAAATCAGGATGAGCCTCACCCAGCAATTAAGGAGAGCACCAAGAGTCAGAGGGGATCAGTCCATAGATCACTAATGCAAAGTGACCCTCTGGCCCAGAGCTGAATTGATGGCTACAAAAACCATGACTTGGAGGGAAATGACTTGAACAGCAACTCTTGGACACCAGGCTTCAAACTGGAGGTCTATCAACCAAGAAGCACCAAGGTTACAACATGGTGTGGCTGCTGGAGCTGGCTGAGGGGGACATGGCTTTGAGTCACCATCATCACCTGTAGTTTTACAATAGATACAGATAAGGAAAAAGTACAGATAAGGAAAATTCCCATTAATAGAAGGAAGAAAACCAGATCTATGCCCTGTCCAAAGAGGAAGCACAGGCAGAGAAGCCGTTTCTGCTGACACCTCTGATGCCATGCAGGTGCTGAATGCCATTAGCAAACGTGGTCTGGATCATGCACAAACCAGACAAAAGTCTGAACTCTAAATCCATCCCTGTGGGATCCAAAAGCACAGGTCTGTGTGAGGACTGGCCCATGGGACATGGCTCAGGCCCCTGCCCCTGAGCACGGTGAGGGGGAGCTGCTGAGAGCAGAGCAGGGGCAGGAGGGGAGAGTACAGCATGGGCTCTTCTTCTGGTACCCCTCAGGCATCAGCTCTCCTCAGCCAGATGCTGCACATCTTCTGCAGCAGTCAATGGACCCCTGAATGTGTCTTACCTGTCTGGGAAACCCTTTGTGCCTGGCAGTGTCACAGCTTAACAACACGAGTGTGACAAACACCCTCCTTCTGCTTCCAGCAGTGACAAAGTCTGGCAGGAGCAGAAAACACTCAAAATTAGATGCTCAGAGCTTTTTGACAGCAAACTAACATCCATCTACCCCAAGGAACAGTCCCTGGCTCTCTGGCCAAAAGATGTAAATGGCTCACGGCAGCTCCCTGCAAAACAAATCGTCCCAGGAGTTATCAAACCATGCCACGTAGCACATGCATTGGATCCTCCCTCAGCCCTTTGCAGTGTCTGTGTGGCCTCAAACCAATTTTTCCCATGTGTTTTTTTCTTCCTAAGATAAAGGGAGGTTAGTGTGACAACACCTGGCATGACAGGGGATGAATTAGTTGCCTGCTGTCCTCGTGCAGGAGGGTTCAGTGGTGTGGGTGCAGCCCTCAGCATGCTGCCTACCAGAGCTGCTCCCTGGGGAAAATGATGCTCTGGATCACACACAGGTTTGCCTCGAAGGAGCTCACATCTATAGAGGAGAGCCAGCACCTGTGCACTAACATGTAGGATGCAGATGGCTGAGGGACCCAACCTGGTAAGCAAATGAGTGCACAGAAAGGTTCAGCAGCATAGACCCACCCAGATGTGCCTGTTGTGATTCCTCAGAGGTCACTAGAACAAGGAAGGGCTGTCACACCAGCCAGGGACAGCACTCACAAATAGCAGCAGCCTGTGACAGCCCAGAGGTGTAGCTGTTTGGAGGCAATTGCATGTGAAACAGGCAGACAGGTGTCATCAATCCAGCAGAACCCAAAGCCAAATCATGTCATTCAATACTTGGAATTCAAAGCACAGGTACCAGCTCCAGCCTGGAAGTTCACTGGCATCCTTAAAAGGCAGCTCCTCAGGGAGGCTTTGGCTGAAGCAATTGCTGTGTCCCTGCATTGCCACCATCCTGAGATGAGAAGTGTGCCTAATGTGGGAGAAGGGTAATCTCATTTGATATGAAATTATATTAGTGACAGTTTATTCCTGTGACTGCTCACAGGGCTGGGCAGGGTGGATGATGTTTTCATGCTACTTACTAACCTGAAAGTAAATAACTGAAGCAGCAAATGTCACTTGGGTATGGGCAACAGGGAGCAGGGAGAGAGCAGCAGGAGCTGGGGCACGTGGAAGCAAGGGTAGCTAACACCAGCAGCCCAGCACACAAATGAAAAGGCCTGGGGAGAGAAAAGGACAGCCATCACCTGGAGCAGAGACAAAGAAAGGCACAAAGAGAGGAAAAGGGGGAGTGAGTGACAGCAGGGCCTGTTTGCTTACCCAATGTGAAGGAAAAGGTTTCATCCAGGGTCTTTGCTGACCACAGCTCAGCTGAGCTCCTCTTGCAGCTCCACATCAGCACCCACTGCCCCTGCTTAAGCCCAGACAAACGTCCTGCCTCGTGCAGGGCAGTCACACCACACAGCTGGTCCTTTTTATCCTCTTGCATTTCTTTACATGAGTCTTTCACCAAATGTGAAGTCAGCTCTTTATCCAGCTCTAGGGAGATCTCAGCTTCCAGCTCCATAGAGTTGAATATATACACCTTGAGAAAGGCCTTACAAACAGCCCTGCAGCAGACCACTGCCAGCTTGCTGAACCAGCAGCTCATTATTTGGTGCCCCATCGATTTTGTGCCAGCACTGATGGCAGGTGGAAGCAGGACAAGCAGAAAGCACTGTCACCCCTCAGAGCAGGATGCCTCTAAACCACAAACCCAGGGGTGTCTGTGCACTGGTGAGAGCTGCTGCAGAGGTCCACAGGCAGCTGGACTCCTCTCCATCCCTGCAGGGCTGCTGGAGGCTGAGCTGCCTCAGAGGGGAGGGATTCCCTCTATGCCTTTGCCCCTGAGGAACTCGTGGTGCTCCCGGTGCAAAGGAGGAGCTGCTGCTCTTAGATCCATGGACTGACCCTTGCCTCATTCCTGCTGTCAGCACACACCACCTATGCTGTCATTTAACAAACAGATCAATAATTAGCTATTGCTGCTTAACAGCAGTGATAGTGGGGTTGGTGTTTTATTACTTACAGTGAGTAATGCAATGCAATTAAAATAACATAAGCTCACTGTGTATAGGTTTTGTGTGTATAGGTTTTGTGAGCTGACATTGCACAGACAGGGATCCACTTTGTACATTCAGGTACTCCAAGGAGTGGGAAATGACACTTCTGTCTTCAAGTGTGGATGAGATCAGCTCAGAGAGAGTCCAAGCACCACCAGAGCTGGCACAGGAGACCATCATAGACTTGGTGTGGCTTCCACTCATCAAGCTAAACCCACACTGTTCCCTCTGTTGAGTGGGGTAGTGGAGGAAAAGCCATTTTCCATTCCATTTCCAGCATTCCATCTGCTCTCAGGCTCAGGTGTGAGATGGTGGCAGCACGGAGAGGCCAGACCCGTGTCCACCGCTGCTTTCTGCCACCTCAGCGAAAGCTGCCGACTCCAGCTCTGTGTGTTCAGCCAGCTCCAAAGCTCAGAGGGGGGGTTTTGCCAGCTTGCTGCTCTGTGCCATTCACCTTCAACCACAGCTGTAAAAGCTGGATTTGTTTTCTCCTGCATCCTCACCAAGCTCACAAAGGAAGCGGCTGCTGCCCGTCCCATTGGGCGTGAGGAGCTCAGGCACAGGCTTTGGCTCCTGTTTGTAAAGCTCCCTGAACGTGTCTGAATGAAGTGATGGGAAACTAAGAAATTGGTGAGTATTGGCATGCAATTTCAGGACAAAGAGGTCTCTTTTCTCCCATGTTGTCACAGGTATCATAAGAGGAACAAACCAATTCGGGCCATTCCCTCAAGGGTTTGTGTAGGGCAACTTATTCCATTAAAAGCAGCACCTTAGAGCACAAATGGAAGCATTTGTACTCTAAATCATTTGTACCTGTGCTGAAATATTACTGAATGAATTCCTTGTGCTGGGAATGGCCCATCTGGGATATGAAGGCATGCAGAGAGACCTTGAGCATCCTGCTCCTGGTCCTTGCTGTGACCTGGTGTTTCTCTCCAGCCATTGCACATCCTCGCTGTGGCATCACAGCAAAACGAGTCATTCTGATAGAGTTCCTCCACCAGCATCCACTAAATACACCTGGGGGAATTCTTCCATGGGACTTACAGAGAGACACCACTGGTTTACTGTAAATTAAAGCCAAAATATCTACAGAAAGTGGAATGCATCAAGGCAGAAAGGGTCGAGAGTGCTCAGGTAGGTTAACAGGAACAACTGGTTTTGCTCATCCCTAATGGATCAGCTGCATGTGACACTGCCCATGGGCATCTGAGGTGCCCTTTGCTCTGGGCCTGGGCCTGTGGGGCTGTGCTGGGCTATAGCCAGGCCTCTGCACTGAGGTGAGTTCAATGTGCAGCATGTCAGAACAGTTCCACGTGGGGCTCAGTGCCCTTCCATGTAGGAACCTCCTCTGCTCCACTATCAAACCTGCAAACAAGCTGAGCTTGTCCTGGGCCAAGCAGAGCAGGAGGGCAGCTCTGACCTAAAAAGCATAGGAATGGCATGAGGAACATATCTGCAGGGCACAGAAGGGCTGGATTGGGCTATTTATGGTTCTCCAGGGCTAATTTCACAAGCAGAACCAGTCAGCCAGAAAGAGCCTTTAAAGCACTGCATAACCCCAAATGGCCCAAAGCAATTAAAAGGTGGATGGAGGGCACACAGCTGCTGGGATGGGAGACTGCAAGGGAAGTCAGGAGAAGCCAGGTCAGGCTGGAGAGACCCCTCAGCCCTGCTCAGGCTGCTTCAGGCCCCGCTGGGTGCCTGCAGAGCCACGGCATCGGACAGGGACAGCAGCGGGCATCACACCCCACACACTGCCAGTGACAGAAGAGGCATCCCCAGCAGAGGCTGTGTTTGCCTTCCACAGGCAGTGGGCTCTTGCAGGGGCTCAGGCTGTGTTTTGAACTCCAGGCACTGCCATGAAGGGCTCCTGTGTATCTGCTACAGCAGCACTCCGCTGCCACCCCCTTCCAGCCTTTCTCGGTATCAGAGGCCAAACCACAACGGGGGGAATTTTTTCTTCTGTATCTTTACAGTGCTTCTTCCAGTAGCACATAAAACAAATTAGCCACTTAGGCCATTATTAGGCACTTATGGCCTTTTGATGTTGATGATTTATAACAGCAATTTGCACTTACGTGGCGCGTTGCAGCAGCGAGGCCACTCGGCATTGCAGTCGCGTCTTCCCTCCCCAGCCCTCAGAGACCTGGGTGAGCCACACTAGCTCCAGCTGCAAAGAGATTCTCTGGGGTGCCAGGGGGCATCTGCCCACAGCCCCCCAGCACAGAACCAGCCCAGCTGAGCAGGAGCTACAGCCCTGTCAGAGGAAGGGCTGGTCAGGGACCTTGGCTCCATCGCTGCCTCTTACACAGAAACCCAGGGTGATGGGGGTGGAAGGGCCCTGCAGAGCTCATCCAGCCCAACCCCCTGCTAAAGCAGCTTCCCCTGGCTCAGGGGGCACAGGAACGTGTCCAGGTGGGGTTGGAAACCTCCTGAGAGGAGCCTCCACACCCTCCCTGGGCAGCCTGGGCCAGGGCTCCCTCACCTCAGCACCAAAGGACTTGCTCCTCCTGTTCCAGTGGAACGTTTTGTGTTCAGCTGATGTCCATCACCCCTTGTCCTGTCACCAAGTGCTACAGAAAAAAGTGCCACAGTGTCTTGACACCCACCCTTTAGGGACTGATCAGCATTGATAAGGGCCCTTCTCAGCCTTCTCCAGGCTGAACAGCCCCGGGTCCCACAGCCTTTCCTCCTCACACACAGAGATGTTCCATCCCCTCAGCATCTTGGTGTCCCTGCACTGGCCTCTCTCCAGCAGTTCCCTGTCCCTCTGGAGCTGGGGAGCCCAGAACTGGCTGCAGCACTCCAGATGAGGCCTCAGCAGGGCAGAGCAGAGGGAGGGGAGAACCTCCTTTGACCTGCTGGCAATACTTCTTGATGCCCTCCATTGAAGGCCATTGGCTTCTTGCCCACAAGGGCACCTTGTCTCATGTTTATTTGCTGCCCACCAGCACTCCCAGGTCTCTCTCCTGGAGCTGCTCTCCAGCAGGGCTGGGCAGGGTGAGTGCCAGCCCTGGATGTCTGCAGCTACTCTGGGCTGCATGACCCACAGCAGAGACAGGGTCAGGGACAACTCTTTCCCTTCGAGGAGCACTTGTGATGGGTCACTGGTGTTTGGGTGCTAGGACAGATCATTGTATCCTCATTGTATCTGTGGGCACTGTTGAGCCTGCACTCCAAAGAAATCAACCTCTCCTGGCCTCTCCAGAGACAGGAACCCAAAGTCTAGTGACATACAGCAAGACCTCTTGCCCCTGGACATAGTTTATATCCTAGAGCAAGCTGAGTGCTGCAGTACAGAGGCCCCAAAAACACTGTCACCTGCAGCGTTTCCTTCCCTGGATTTACAAGTGCCTTGGAAAGAGTTATCTGCCTGTCTCAGGATCTTATTTTCTCCTTCATTTTTAGCTGCTTGCTGCAGCTTATTTTAGCTCAGAGAGGAGACCCAGGAATGAGTGTCCCCAGCTGGGGCAGGGGAAGGTAGATCTGTGTTGTCTGCTCAGGGCTTGGCTGCTTTCCCCCAGGGAGGGATGATTTGTCTGGGCCTCAGTTCTCCCAGCTGAGAGATGAGGATGTCCTTGCTTTTCTTCACAAGGAGACCTGCTAGGTTGTGTAGCTTCTTTGTGGGGTTAAGTACCAGGTTTTGTCAGAAGGGCAAAGGCAGCTGGATTTTGCTGTGGAAAGATGGGTGGGCAGAGGTGTGGAAGGTGCTGTAGCTGGGGCTGTTCCTGATCCTGTCCCCATATGAGATGGGAGTTGTACATTCCTCCACAAGCCATGTCTCAATGCTCTCCCTGACTCACAGCTGTCCCTCTTTTACCCCCTGGTCACCCCCTTGGCTGCCTTTCCTTGCACAAGTGTGGGGAGATGCTCAGGGACAGCAGAAATAAAGATGCTCTGAGCCAGTTTGCCGGGATCCAGGTCTGATGAAAACTGCTTATGATGCAAACTCATTATCTGTGAACATGACCTATTTCTTGGGGATGTTTCAGAAAAATTCAACATGCTGTCAGCTCAAAAGTTTACCTTTATGCAAATCAAAATGTCAACATCTGGCAGGAGGCCTCGTGGCTTTCTTCCAGCCTGTCTGTAGCAGGGAGCTTCCCTCTCTATTTGGGTGGGGTGTTTTTTTTCCCAGACACTCATCATCATACACATGCTAAGCACATCCTGAAGTAATTTTCCTAGTAAAGGCAAGTGTAGAAAGCTGAGTGTTAAATGCTCTTTCAAAGCCACCAGGAATATGTGTGTTTACTTGGTTTTGGTCTGCAACAGATGCTGGCATTCAACAGCCAGAGTGCCTCAGGAAAGAGGAGACAAGGAACAAAGATTGCCATGACAAGGTTAGCAAATGACAATGATTTGGCAGTCAATCTTTTTCTCCCTGCAGTGAAGCTGCTCTTGGTGAGTGAGGCTGATGGTGCTGGTGGAGCAGCCACAGAGCTCAGGGTGCCACAGCCTGTGCCTCGTACGGCGAGGTGCAGCCGCCAGCCCCATCCACTGCCCTGGCCCTGCGGCAGCTCTCGAGCCCAGCCAGGGGACAATCTGCAGCACTTGCTGCTGCAACACACACTGAGGGGCTGCAGCCTGTCCAGAGACAGGCAACAAAGCTGGGGCAGGGGCTGGAGCACAAGTCTTATGAGGAGGGGCTGAGGGAACGGGGGTGTTGAGCCTGGAGAAGAGGAGGCTGAGGGCAGCCAGCAGCACTCTGACACTCCCTGACAGGAGGCTGCAGGGAGCTGGGGTCAGTCCCTGCTCCACAGTAATGAATGACAGGACAAGAGGGAAAGGGCTGCAGTTTCCCCAGGGGAGGTTTGATTGAAGCTGAGGCAGAACTGTTTCCCTGAGAGGGGTGTCAGCCCTGTGCCAGGCTGCCCAGGGAGCTGGGGGAGTGCCCAGCCCTGGAGGGATCCCAAAGCCCTGGAGCTGAGGTGCTGAGGGCCATGGGGTAGTGCTGGGCTGGGTGAGGGGAGGGCTTGGACTTGATGATCTTAAAGGTATTTTCCAACCTTAATGATTCTGCTGGCTGGGATAAATCCTCCACTCACCAGCACCAGCAAAAATCACTCAATGTCATTCTGAGATCAGCACAACTCGAGATGTAAGAGATGTGTAGGAACATGCATATCCACCCAGACACACACCTACACAGAGCATCCAGTGTTGTGCTCTGGAAGCAAGGGGCCCTTTTAACTGTTAACAGCACAACTTTCTCATGGTTGATCCTGAGCAGGAGAGACAAAGATATCCCAAGACATACCCAATGTGCCCCACTGGCCCAGCCTGGGCTTTCTCCTTCTACCCCTAGTCCTGAGCAACCCCCTCCTCCCATGGCACCAGTGGTCTCTGAGGTTTCCCCCTCTCCACCATTTGCAATCAATTTCAAATGCAACATCTTGGTGCTGTTTGTTTGCCATAAAGATGGTCTCAGCCACGATAAAGCTGATCTATTTCTTATTGATCACCACCCAGCTCCTTCCTCTCTTTGGATTTCTTCTTGGGACAGACCTGCTGTTGGCACTCTGAGCTCTTGGTGATGCTCCAAGCCATGAGCCCATCCCCTGTGCTCTACTCCAAACCCATGGATACCAATGGGCAACAGGAGAGGAGGAAGCTCTTTGTGGTGCCTGGCAGTGCAGGAGGAGCTTGGGGCACCCTGTGTGTAAATAAAAAGCCATGGACATGCACATAAACAAAAGCTATTGCAGCTTCTGCTCTTTGGAGCCAAGCACTGTGCTGGGAAAACATTGCCTCTTCATCAAGTTTTATCTCTGACAATCAATCCATTGGGCCAACCAAAAGGCTTTAGACAAAAAGACTCAGGTTTTGCCAAGGGTTGCTTTCAGAGCTGGCAAACCCTCCTCATCATTCCCACACCTGGGTTCCGAGTACCACGAGGAAATGCAAACTCAGTGGGACCCAGAAGAGCCCAGGTGCTCCCTCCTGCTCCCCCCAGCACACTCCAAGCCTTACAATGGGGTGCTGGGCACAGCCCTGCCACTGATGCTTGGACAGGATGATGCCAGCCCTGAAGGGATCCTGGCCCAGGCTGCCCAGGGAGGGTGTGGAGGCTCCTTCCTTGGAGGGCTTCAAGACCCACCTGGACACGTTCCTGTGTGACCTGATCTAGGTGGGAGCTGCTTCTGCAGGGGGGTTGGACTGGATGAGCTCTAAAGGTCCTTCCAACCCCACCATGCTGTGATTCTATGATCCCTAGGCTCTGTCAACAGGGGGTTTAGGGCAGAAGCACTGAGATTCCTGCAGAAGTGGGAGAGTGGCTGCACAGGCACCTGGTTTACAGGCTGGTGTTTTGGTAGTACAAAGTGTATTTGTTGCCCCTCATGGCTATGAATCTGAAGGTTACATTCTTGTCACTGCCACAAGGAAAATGCTCTTTATGAAGAAGGGGAAGAATGGAGCAAGTGATCTGATGAGGGACCTCACCCTTAAAGGAGTCTGTGAGATGCTGGCACAGACAGGAGGCCTTTGGGCTTGCTTCAGAATTGATTTGGCTGTTTTCAGATGCAAAATTGCTCTAAATGCTGCCTGACTGGCTTTGTGGGCTGGGAATATGCTCCTTTCACGAGGTGAAGCAGACTGTGGGGCAGAGGGAGCTTTGGTGTGCTGCAGCCTTGGCCACGAGCACCAGCTGCTTAACCTGCTCTTCTCCAGATGTTGGCTGTCACCTCAGATGTCATGGCTCCATGGCACTGGCCTGCACAGCCTCTCTGGTGACTTCTAGCAGGACACATTTTTGTCTGGTGTGCATCAGAAGAAGGGCAGGACTGACCACACATTGCCACTGGCTTGCTCAAAGGTTCCTGTGGATAATGGGTCACCCTGCAGCTGCTCTCAGACACTAAGACACTCTCAGACACTCAGGGCTGGGCTCAGGTGTGCTGAGGGCTTCCCAAACACACAATCAGAAATGGGCTGTTGGGACTTGGGTTGAACTGGGAGTTCAGGGCCTAGTTTGCAGATCACCATCAAGTTGTCTCCTCAGCCCTGGAGAAACGCAGCTGAGCTCACCTCCCTCATCACCCTCAACCCTTTCCTTCCCCTTGCACCAAGGTTTGGCTCAGATGAGTGAGATCTGGTGGATTTGCCCCAAACCATCAGAGTGCAGTCCAGTGACAGGTTCAAAGTTCTCTGTGAGAGCTGGAAGTGGGCTTTGCTCTGCAGTAGTTGCTATAGTCAAGGAATAACATGACCACAGGCACTGAGACTGCAAGCACAAAGCGTTGCAAGATGTCACAGTGCAAGCAAATTGCAAGAGAAGATGAGGCAGGAGCTGTGATAGGCAATGTCTGAAGGCATTTCCATCTCCCAGCAGCGTGCAGGTCCCTGCACTGTGCTGAGCCAGGTGCTGGCTAATTCCCCCTGATAGATGATTTATGGTGTGGTCAAAAGGCAAACTCCAGACTAACCCAATGAACCCCCAGGCAGGTTTCAAGCTATCCACCAGAACAGCTTTGGCAGTGAAAGCTGGCTCAGGGGGCCACAGAAGAAGCCAAAAAATGATGAAAGAAACGATGCCAAAGGAATAGATCACAGCACACAAAGCCTCCCTGCCAGATGCACCTTGGGCTGGCCACAGCCAGGAGCTGCAGAGCTGGGCCTGTCACCACAGAGCTGCTGAAAGCATTACAAAGCCAGAGACATGAGGAGGAGGAGCAGCAGCCTGAGCCACAAGAGAGGGCATTGTGGGGCTGGCAGGGAGCAAGGGCATGTGTGCCAGGCTCCTTTGTCACTGTGCTGCTGCTCTGGGGGAGGGAAAGAAGTTGACAAAGGCTCATTGGGGAAAGAATAATCTCTCTGTGCATGAAATGGAGTTTGCAGTTGTGCTGGGCTAATGGGATCCAAATGCAACTGGTGGCACCAGCACTCCAAATAGAAAGCCTCTCAGGGAGGGAGTCTTAAAATACTCCATCAGAGATAGCAGGGCTGTCTTGCTTGGAGGGGAGGTGGAAGGAGAAGGGCAGGAAAAGCAGAGAAGAAAGGACACCTAAGGGAGTTTATCATGCAGAAATTATAACCCAGAATGAAGTTCCTTGCAAACACCCTGTGAAACCCATCACTGTGTGTTGTGTCAGGATTAAAACTGCAGTCTTGAAAGTCTTCCTGCCTTCCAGGACACAGATAAGAACACTTTACACTTGGACTTGCTTTCTCTGTGGCTTGGATCTCCAAGTCATTCAGAGCAAGTACTTCTCCATCCATATATAACAATGCTTTTAAATACACCCAGTTAAGATGGGCAGCAGGTCGAGGGAGGTTCTCCTTCCCCTCTGCTCTGCCCTGCTGAGGCCTCATCTGGAGCCCTGTGTCCAGTTCTGGGCTCCCCAGATCAAGAGTGATAGAGAACTAGAGAGAGGCCAGTGCAGGGCCACCAAGATGCTGAGGGGATGGAACATGTGTGAGAGGAGGAAAGGCTGCAGCCCTGGGGGGAGCAGAGAAGGCTGAGGGGGGATCTCATCAACACTTATGAGTACCTGGAGGATGGATGTCAGGAGAATGGGGTGACACTTTTTTCCTGTAGCACCCAGTGACAGGACAAGGGGTGATGGACATCAGCTGAACACAGAAAGTTCCACTGGCACAGGAGGAGCAAGTCCTTTGGTGCTGAGGTGAGGGAGCCTGGCCCAGGCTGCCCAGGGAGGGTGTGGAGGCTCCTTCTCAGGAGGTTTCCAAACCCACCTGGACACGTTCCTGTGCCCCCTGAGTGAGGGGAACCTGCTTTAGCAGGGGTTTGGGCTGGGGGAGCTCTGCAGAGCCCTTCCAGCCCCCATCATTCTGGGCTTCTGTGAAATTTTGGGGCTGTCTTGATCTCCAAAGGACTGTGACTGGTTTGCTGTTCAGCTTCAGTAGATACACTGTGCCATGGAGCTTAAAACACTTGGGTTCCCTCCTGGATTTACAATCTTTGCTTTATATTTGGGATGAACACGATGCTATTTCCAGCCTCGTAGCAACCCCAGTGCTCAAGGCTTCCAACTCAGCAAAGCACTTAAGCACATGCTCAGCACCAGGGCTGCCACATCACACACACACTGCCACTCCCCTGCCTTAACAGGGCTTAGCACGTGTGCTGATAGCTGGGGAGAGTCAAAGGAGGTTTATGAAGTTGCCTGACTGTGAGCTGATGTCAACAGGCTCTGCAGAGCAGCGAGCAGAATCAACCACGTGCTGCAAGTGAAGCATGTGCTCAAGTTCCTTGCTGGAATCATGGCCTCACTTTGTTATTGCAGGGCAGCAAGGGATGCTGTAACTTCAGAGAAATCCTCAAACCAGCACCAAACTCAGCATGAGGCTCAAGGGGGGTGGGTCAGGGTGTCAGCTATGACCAAAGGATGCTGAACACAAAAGCTCAGTGGGAAGCTCTGCTATTCAACACATTTAATCCCTCTTGGAAGAACCTCCTAGCTCTACAACTACACCAGAAGCTGATGCAGACCATCTTGTCCCCTTTCTGAAGCTGCAGACTGGTTTACTTTGCATTTCCCTGTCTATAAGCTGTCTAACATCTTAGGTAATTAATACATGACATCTTCTAACAGGCTCATCTTGTAATAACTTTTATCACAGACATAAAATCCACATTTAAACATATCTGGATGGTGCCATAAAGTCATCACATCCCCTCCTGCCTGAGCTGGCTAAGTGGGAGAGTGAGCTTCACCTGCCAGCTTCCCTGGGCTACCTCTCAGAGCTAGTTTTTGAGGTGTGTTGCATTTTTGTGCTGAAGGATGGCTTCAAGTAGAGATGTCAAACACCAGGGCACTGCTTTCCAGCATCCTGCACTGTTTGACTTAGAAATAAGCTGTTCCATGAGCCACAAAAACACATGAAGCCTGATGACCCCTCACCCTCTCCTGAGGGGACTTCTTTGAAGTTTAATAAAAGTGGAAGCTGGCAGCCTTTCCCTTGCTGAGCAAGTTAATGCCACCTCACTTCTCTGCCTGTCTACTTATTTTCATGATAGAAGAAACTAATATGTGTGAACATCCCCATCTCTCTGTCAAGTTCAGCTGAAATTGGGCAGCAGTTCCTGAGGCTGATCAACACAGCATGTGGTGTCCTGAGGCCTGTTTTCTTGAGGAATTGGACTAATAGATAGGCAGAAAACATCAGTGGCAGAGAATTAGAATCACAGAATGGTGGGGTTGGAAGGGACCTTTAGAGGTCATCCAGCACAACCCCCTGCAGAAGCAGGGTCCACCTAGATCAGGTCCCACAGGAACGTGTCCAGGTGGGTCTTGGAGCCCTCCAAGGAAGGAGCCTCCACACTAGGTGAGGAGATGGGCAACAGGCAGCCCTGGTTGGAGGAGCAGGGAAGGTTTGGCTGGAGCAGCAGCAGTACAAGCCAGGTGGTGATGGAGGGATGGAGCTGAGTCCCCAGGGTACACCTGGAGCTATCCTTTGGGAAGCTAGAAAGCCATCTGGGAAGCTTAAAGCCTTGGGCTCATCTGGGCAATAGATGATGAAGATACAGGAGAAGCAAGAGGAACCTGCTGGGAGTTTGAAGCCTCCACCAGCTGCCCAGAAAGCTGTGGTGGGATGCTGCTGGGGATGCCCTGCCCCAGCTGCCCTGTGTGTCTGTTGCTGCATCCTCTGTGCCAGCAGCAGTGTGAAAATCCAATGGTATTGACTGGAGTGATGCAGGAAATACAGCAGCTGAGTCCACCAGAGACCAAATCAATCAGCTAATTACTGCAGATGAGGTTTACAGTAGGCAGCCTGACGGTCACTGCCATTGGCCTTTCAGCAGCCTGTCTGCTGCCAGGATGAGTGTTTCAGGCTGTCATGCAAACAGTGCAGACATGAGGAGGATCTGGGGGCCTGAGACATTCATTCCCTCACATCAGAGCCTCGGTGAATTTGCTGTCTGCCTCCATGGGCTCAAGCAATCTGAGGGATTCTGTCCTTATTGATTCAGGAGAAGGCTTTGATTCTGCAGCCTGCAAGCTCTTCCTCATGAAACTATGACAACTTGGTATTAGCTGCAAATCAATGAACTTTTAAAATGCAGCCTAAGCAACAAAACTCACTTACTGCTAAACCCTGCTAAGCCTGGTGCTGGGACAAGTCAAACCTTTCTGGTAACTGCCATGTGATCTTTCCCAGGTTGATGGTTCCATTTACCGTATCGATAAGGATTAGAACCCATCTGCAGGGGGATTTTACCCTCCCTGGAAGCACTTGTGCAGCAGATGATGGTGATGTTTCCTTGAACATATTTTTAAGCTTCTCTCCATACTGAGTATCCCTAAATACACTCTTCTCATTCACCCTTTCCTGGCCAACCCCCTCTGTCTGCCTGCCCAATCTCTGCTGTTCTGAGACCAAACAGAAACCATGAGCACACCAGAGGAGGTTTATGCAGCATAACAGAGCTGCATCTGATAAAGGACTCACATTGGCACCAGCTACATGAGTGGGGACCAAGGGCTGTGGTTTCCTACCTGCAAACACTGGCCTCAGGACATCCATGCCTTCTTTCCTCCATGGGGTTCTTCATCCACATTTCCCATTGGCAGGTGGGAATAACTTGTCAGGACCAACGTCACTGGATGGGACAGTGACTGGTAGATGGGTATCATCAGGCTAAAGAGCTAGGTTTATTTTTCCTGGAGTGATCCATAACATAAACCCTCATCTGTGATTGGTTTTGACTCACCTGTGAGTCCCAGCTCCATCTCCCAGCAAAAGCCTCATCAGTCTCCTCCTGCCTCAGCACCTTTTGGGTGGCATTTAGCCTCAACTTCTTGTAGAGCTGATGGCAAATGAGATACCTAAATACCTTCAGCAGCTCAGCAATTTGTAAGGCTGCTTCTAATTTAGAGGCTGAGGTGCTCAGATTCTACCTCAGCCCAGCTGAGTGACACCAGAAAGCACTGAAGCTTTTGCAAAGCCTGAAGATGGGAGGCACCTGAGCATCCCCACACAGGCTCTGCAGAGGCCAGGGAGGCTGATAGAATAATGGGCCCATTTATTCCCCCAGGGGGAAAGTGTCAGAAACCATTGAAAATGAGAGGAAAAAAAACCCCACCCAGCCTCTTTTGCTCAGCAAATGGTCATCACTGTGAGGAAGTTTATACACCCTCTGGGAATTCATTTAACATCATCAGAAAGAGGCTGCACAACAGTGAATTGTTATTTACCCACAGTCATTTCACCAAAACAATTTCTTTCCTGGAAGAAAGGTGAAGTGGGGTTACCCACAGTGACAGATCCCCTGTCACTGCTGCTCTGGTGTGTAGATACCTTCCAGCAGAGACCTGTGCCTCTTCCAAAGCGACTGCAGCCCCTGAGAAAGGCTGAAGCAGCCCCCCTCAGCCATGGGAATGGGCTCACAACTCCTTCAGTGGAGCATTTGCACAGATGTTTTCACCCTTGCCATGCAACAATGGTTAAACAACTTCACATCCAGAGCAGCCACAGCCAGCCCTGGGCAGGCCTTGGGGGTGACACAGAGCACCAGCCTGCTTTTAGGGTCTTGTATTATTTATAGTGTGTGCTGTGGTTGCTGTTACAGCCCCTGCTGAGATCAGACCTCACTGAGAACATACATTCACTGAAGAAATAAGTCAGTCCCCAACAGCCTGACGCTGAGCATCTCAAGCAGCCGCGTTCAGATGGAAGCCGTTTGCCTCCTCCTATGAAGGATCAGTTACTGGCTGATGGAAAAAGAAATCCTCTCTGTTTTTTCCCTTCTGACTGATTCATACCTCCAGTTTTACAAAACATTATTACATTGGAACCAACCAAGTGAGAAAATAGATGCTATTTCAACCCTCTTGCTGGTTTTTTCCAAGCTCTGAGGTTCATTGTAGCCCAAAGAGTTGGAGAGTCAAACCAAAGCCCAGCTTCTAGGACAACCAAAACCTGTAAAGTCAGACTTCTTTAGGAATAGCCATACCTTGACAAGCCCTCCCACACTTTTTCTGAGGCCTTTTTCAGCCCCCTTCTCCCTCCCCACAGTGAATTATCACCCTACTGCATGTTGAGTGCTGCCTGAAGGCTGTGCTGGGGCAGATGGGGATGGGGCTCTGCACAAAGCCAAGCTCACAACCAGGCTTTAGCCAGCCACTAACAAAAAGGGACTTATTTTCCAAGCTGGAATCAAATGCAAAAGGGTAAAAAAAAACCCCTCCAGACCTGAGTAATTTTGCAGCTTAGGAATATTTCACATACTTGCACACCATAATGTGAAGGCCAGATATAAGTTTCTGATTAATAGGGGCCATGGAGTGCAGTAAATGCAGCTTTAAAGGAAACTCATTTCACAGCAGTCTTTCACAACCCCACCACCCCTGGATGCACTGGATATTTTTTTTGCCTGCAAATTTCAGAGAGCCTAAGAGAATTAGGAACCCAGCTGCCAGTGGAGTTTGGCTCTTGGGTTCCTAGAAATGCCTCTGCAAAGCCCAACCATGGAGCATCAGCAGCAGCTCTGGGAGCCTGTGTCCCTGCCCACCCTCTCAGCCCCATAGGTGGGCTCCCAAGCTACACACAAACATTTTCACTCCAGTTTTTTTGGCCTTTTTAATGTGTTTTACTAGCAAAAAAGAAAAAAGCTGAGGGGTGAGCTGGGGTCCCAAGAAGCAACGTGGGAAGGCTGCAGCTGGCCAAGGCTCCCCAGGGAACCTTCTCTCTGTGGCCAAAGCAAACCAACGTTGGGAAGGGAAGCATTTCTGCTGGGAAGGGAGAAGGAAAGATGTCTTATTAGCTGGGGATGTAGCTGATGGGAGATGTCTGGATGAACATGAGAGGAAGAAGAATCTTATCACAGAATCCCAGAGTGGTGGGGTGGGAAGGGCCCTGCAGAGCTGCTCCAGCCCAACCCCCTGCTAAGCAGGTTCCCCTGGCTCAGGGGGCACAGGAACATGTCCAGGGGGGTTTGGAAACCTCCTGAGAAGGAGCTTCCACACCCTCCCTGGGCAGCCTGGGCCAGGGCTCCCTCACCTCACACTGAAAGAGTTTTTCCTTCTGTTTAAGTGGAACTTTTATAAGTGGAACTTAGAGTATAATAAATGTCAAAAGAGGAGCAGCAATTGTGCATAGAAAATATTTGCTGGGAGTCACAAAACTGGACAGCCAAGCTGCTTGGGCAAATGAACCAACACCTCCACGTTTGTGAGATGTTCAGGGGGGTATTGCACACGTGGGGAGAACCAGACCATAGCACTGGCCACCCAATGCTGCCTGCCCACACCAGGGAGCCATCCAAGCACCTCATGATTTACACATTAATGCATTCATTTGTTCTTTATTTTGGTACAGTAAGAGGTTTTAGGGAAGAACTGCTGAGATGACAGAAGTCAGGACATTTAGGTACTAAGTACTGCAGCTGGAGCTGCTGGTCACTGAGGGTTTGGGCTCCTGCAGCACGTGCTGGGCTCCTGCCTGCCTTGGATGAGGCATCTCATGTAAAACCAAGGGCTGAGGCAGGGTGCCAGAATGCTCACATCAAACATTGCTGTTTTGCACATTAACCCTGTCCTTCCACTCATTTTGCACGTGGGGCCCCTTTGCAGAAGGGCCATTCCTACTCAGGCACTGCAGCCCCAACTTACTGGAGCAAACCACTCAAGACTGGGCTCAGTCTGAGAGTTCTGAGCCTCTGGCCTGTGAGAGAAGCAGCTGCTGTTTAGGGAGATGGATTCACTCCATACTCCCTTCTGACAAACAGGAGTGTTTGAGTAATCTTTAAGCCCAGCAGCACGTGCAGGAGGTGCCATGGAGCGTGTTGCTACCCTGCCTCAGCCCATGCTCTCTCTTCCTTTGGGCTGGAGAATGGCAATTTGAGTTCAGTTTTTCTATAGTGAGCTGGCACTTACTAAAACATGGTTCCACGCTGTATAATTCCTATGGCTTTTATTAATGCAGACACTATAGGCTCCATAAAGAAGAAAAATTACCAGTGGAAGATAAAACTAAAATACTAGTTGCATTACAATCACATTCTAGTGCTGCAATAAATTGCATGGAGCCAATAAAGCAAAACTAACTGAAGATATTTGACACAAACCAAAAATGAAATGAGAGTCATTACACAGTCTGCTACAGGGACCTGCCTTGATGTAGTTAAAGCAATAAACTACCTGGGAGTAATCTTTACTTATTTTAAATTGCATATTCCAATTGCAGAGCTGTTGCTGGCATTTCTGCCACACTTACTCTGCTCACAGCAACAATTGCATGTCTGCCCAAGTCAGGTCCTATTAAACATGCATCATATCTGCAGCACTCATAAGTCACTTGAGTCATCATATTGTTTGTTCTAACATTAGTCACCATTTTCTGTCACACATTAGCTCTTCTCCACACGAGTGGCAATGAGACTGAGCCAAGGTTGCAATTCTTGTGCCCATCCACGTTGGCACAATGAGTAGATTAAGTGGCTCTCTCCACTGAGGAATTAGCATCATCAGGCCTGGGGTCAATTATAACAAATGTATTCATGCCTAGCCCCCAGGTATCTCCAATAATAAGAGTTTGCATTCCTTTCCCTCCCTAATTATTCTCCTCCATGGTCTGGCTGACCCACACATGTGTCAAAATGAGCAGAAGCAATGCCTTTGACAATGCTCAAGGTTAAACCCTCCCAGCCATCATTTCCTTCCAGCCCCCTCCAATCCTCCCTACCCACTGGATATTTGCATGCAAATCAACAGTGCCACGGTGTGTCTTTTCTACACAACCAGTCCTGCTGCTAATTAATTGTCTGTTATTCTGCCTTTTTGTGCAGAGGTAGCAGCCCTCACCCCCCTGCAGGGACAGAGGGAGGGGATTCCATTCTGCTGCCTTTCACTCAGCCCACTTTTAATTTGCCTGCCAGTGCTGGTGCTGGTATTTCCCTGCCTTTGTGTGGCTTGGAGCATACCCAGGTCTGGCCCCATCACCCTCTCTCCATATCCTGACTTGGAAGCCAAAAATCGTGCCAGGAGACCACAGGGCCACAGGTTGGGCTCCTGGAAACACGTGCTGAGGGAGCAGGGAGAAGGGGCATTTTGGGTTGGAATGCATTAAGCCTTGTTTGTATACAAATCTCTGTTAGTTAAAATGGAGTGTTTTGCCCCAGAGGGAGCAGGCCATTCTAGCAGTGAATGGTGCTTTATAAGACAGCTTATTCCCTTAGGGAGGAGACACTCAGTTGCCCTCACTGAAGGCACATTCATACTTCAATTTAGAACCTTCAAGAGCTGGGTTTTGTAAATTGCCTCTCATACAGAGCTAGGTGCATTGCTGGAGAGAAAGAAAAGAAAACCAAAAGAAAAGCAGCTGACTTTCACATCAGTTTGTTGCTTTGGTAATGCAGGTATCCCCTTCTGCTGCATCGAGGCTTCAGGGGCACCTCACCCAAGGGGACCAACAGAGCAAAGGCTGTGTTGCCTCTAAGACAGCAACTCCCCTGTGCTGGGCTCAGTGGAAAAGCTCTTGCTAATAGGTAGCACCATGGAAATTCCCTACTTGCATTGTTGTCTTTGCCTTTCCCTCTTCTGGAGGAGCATTGTCCATGGTCTGATGGGCACTGTGGTCCTCCCTGGGGGGTGAGCGACTGTGTTGCACCTTGCAACCAGTCAAGCCAAAATGTGGGTAACATCAGCACCAGGAGAGGTGAGAAACCAGTGCTCAGACAGGAGCTGCCCACAGCCCTGCACTGCCATGGTGGCTCTCAGAGGTGACAACTGGCCCAGTGTTACAAGAAACACCTTTTCCAGAAGGGATCAAGAGGGTTCAGCCTCTTTTGTCACTAAAACTTCTGCCTGTCTTAGCTCCTGGCCACACAACAGTGAGCAGCAGATATTCTTCTTGCCTAAGCTCCTGTTGTTGCCTTCAAGGACTGGATGATTTGCTTCTGCCTTGCTCTGCTTCAAGCTGGTTTTGCTCCATCCTCACCCAGGCTGCTCTGCTAAGGGGGGATGAGAAGGTGGCTGCTGCCAGTGCCATCCCCTCCTGCCTGCAGCACAATGGGAAGGACCAAAAGTCCATATAAGATCTGGTTTTGGGCACTGACTGAGAGCAAACATCTAAGAGAGACTGTGAATCCAGGGCAAGCCCATATGGATGGATTTCTTGCATGGTCTCACCACCTCTGGTGCTCCACAGCCTCACACCTCCAGAGACACAGATAATGCCATCACATCCAACAGCCAGCAACAGGCTTTTGTCCCACGGGTTCAAACTGTCATTGGATAAAGTTGTGTCACTCTTTTTGTACCCAAAGGGGGTGTGTGACAGCAGCTTCAGCTTGGCATTGCCCCAGGAGAAGCATCTCCCTCAGCAGGGTTTTGGCCCTGCCTCCTTGAGTGACTCTGTGCCTTGGAAGAGATGGCTGAAGGGAGGGACTGTCCCCAACATGCAGTGTGTTAAAGTTGAGGGGTTTGGACACTTTCAAAAAGAAAACAGCTCTCAGGCACTGAAATAACAGCACAAATGTGTGTCCCAGTACATCACCTGGTGCCTTGTCCCTTTTTCCACGTAGCTGCTGCTGCCTGCCCCTGCCAGACACAGGCTGGCACTCACTGCCTGCTCTTCCTTACCCCTCTTGTAGCTGCAAGGTAAAAAAAGTCTTCAACACCTAGTAAATACCTTCTCCAGTACCTTACAGAAAGGAATTTAATGTCCTTTCTATACTGTTTTGTTTGGCTAAGTGGGAATCTGCAGGGGGATTGGACTGGATGATCCCCAAAGGTCCCTTCCAACCTCCTCCATCCTGTGTTCCTATAGTCCTATGAGTTTAGAGCTGCTTCCACTGAAGCCAGTGACAGGGCAGAAACTGCCTTCCCCCTTGCTCCAGGAAGCCTCTCTGCAGAGCTGGGTAAGACAACTCACAAGCTGATGTTTCCATCAACTCAAACAAAAAGAAAGAGGCAGAAAGCTCAAGCAAATGCACCAAGAGCAAAAGAAGCCCTTTTCACAGCCACTCCAGCTGCCTCTCGGTGGGTTTGCTGATGTCCCTGTGATTCCCATATAGACATACACCAGGGATGGGACAGAGGGGATGTCTCAGGGTGGAAGATGCCACATTCACTCAAATTACACAACATTTCCAAACTTTCTGACCATGGCATCACTGGTTAAAGGCTGGGGCTTGTTTTTCCTGGCCAGCCCCAACTGATGCAGTGCCAGGCTGTACTGCTGCAGCTGCACGTGGAGCTGTTGGAGAGTAAAACCCTCTCAGCTCCTGCTAAATCACTGACTGCTTATTTTATGACAACCTTTGCAAACATGCAGCTGGTGAGCCACCTGAAGCTGCTTTTGTAAGGGTGGAGAAGAGCAGTGCATGCACTGATCTAGGACATTCAGAGCCCCTCTGCCCAGCAGCGAGGCAGCAGCAACCTCTCTCTGTGGAGGCAAGCAGGGATGAGGCTTTTCCTTTCTGTCTGCAAAGGAAATAAGAGCCAGAAATGTGCAATTGTACTTCAGTGTGGAATCAAGAGGTCTCATCTTGTGACTGAAGCATTCACGGTGCTGAGCACAGATGCCCTCCTGTTCACCTTTAAAGTCTGCATCCTTTCTGTGCTTCCCACGTGTCCTTTGCCTTCACCTCCAGGATGGCTGTCTTGCCTTTGAAATATCACTGCCCTCCTACTGTTAAAGTATGTCGAAGGATGAATGTTTTATCTCCCTTTTCTATTAGGGAGGTTGATTCTGGGTTCATTGGTTAGGTTTAAGATGTTGGCAAAGCACCTGCCTGGTGGGATTTAAAGATGACAGCCCTCCAGTGTCATTGCAGTGCAGGTGATGGCAAGCAGGTCTCCCTGCTTTCTTTACACCTTGTTAGGAGCAAAAGTCTGTCTTGACTAAGGGTGGACAGATAAGAAGATTAGAGATTCAAGCTCCAGGTGGCTTGCTTACATGGAGAGCACAGGGAGCAGCAGAGCTGAGCCCAGCTCTGCTCCTGTGGGCAGCTCTTGCTCAAGCCATGCCCCAGACAGGCTGTGGGTGCATGTCCTGGCTGTGGGTGCATGTCCTGGCTCTGGGGGATGTTTTGTTGATAAGGAAGGATCTGTGAAGCCCTCCCACCTGAGCCCTAGCTGGAAATCCTGGCCCAAGCCCCATAACAACATGAGATGGACTCTTTCTTCTCCTGATGGAGACAGGGCTGGCAGAGCCAGGCATAGTTGCACTGGAATAGGTTGTCCAGGCAGAGTATGGAGGCTCCTTCTTGGGAGGTTTCCAACCCCACCTGGACACGTTCCTGTGCCCCCTGAGCAAGGGGAACCTGCTTCAGCAGGGGGTTGGGCTGGATGAGCTCTGCAGAGCCCTTCCCATCCCACCATCCTGGGATTGTGTGATTCTATGGTTAGGGCTGCAGGCTGCTGTTGAGACAAGATGCTTTAAACCATCACATCATCCCATCTGAAATGGTCCCTACTATAAAAACACAGGTTTGGGTGCAGGGGGGTTGCACTGGATGGTGTTTTGAGGTCCCTTCCAACCCGTGAGACTCTGTGATTCAAAGGCATCTCACATGCACAAAAGAGGACTTCTAATCAATTCTTTATGAAAAAGACTGGTGATGCTTCCACTGCACACTGTAGATTTACCATGTCCTTGCCTGTGAGTTGCCCACTTTAGCCATATGGCTTGACATAACCTGAGAGCCTGGCTGACAGCACCACAGTGACTAACGTGACCTGCTCCCAGTGCCTGCCCACAGCACAGCTCAGAGCATCCCCCACTGCATTTCCCTTTGCTGCCTTTCTCAGATGCTGAGGAGAGCTCCAGCTTCATATGAAGTCATCTGATTTCCTGCACCAAAGTGTCCCCTGCTTCTGTTGTAATGAATTGGCCACTTTTGGTAATACAAATGTTCTCAGTGCTAACCAGAGGCGACTGGTTTAAATATCTGCAGCAATCGCTTCCAGATGAGTCACAAATATGGCCTAAAGGTATAGGACACCAGAGGGTGGGAATATTCCCTCCCAACAAGGTTCTTCTACCTGCTCCAATTCCCCATCCCTCTGCTCCACACTGACACAGGAGCCTCTTTCTTTGTGGTGGCCACAGCCAGCAGCGAGGCTGTGCTGGGCTGTTGGTGGAGGTGTTTAACTGGTGGGTCCCTTCAGCCTCCACAGCCAACACAGGGCACCCCCCAAGTGCCAGCCTGGATCTGCATGGCTGCTCCTACCCAGGATCCAGGAGGAAAAGCAGCAGATCCAGCTCAAAACCCAGCTGGATGAGTCCCTGTGTGCCCTGCTCTAGGTGGTGCTGCTCTGGCAGGGGGTTGCACTGGATGAGCTTCCCAGGTCCCTTCCAGCCCTTCAGATTCTGTGGTTCTGTGATTCTGTGAAGGGGAAATTTGCTGCCTTTGTGACATGAAGTACTGGAACTGCTCATGATGGGCCCAAGAGCTCATCCTCAGCTGTGTCGGGGCTACATGCAGGGAGGGGGTTTGGGTGTAGGTTGGTGCTTGTCACCATCACACATCTGCTGTGAGGAGCAGAGGCTCTGACTTCAGCCCCAGGGCAGGATGGAGCAAGGGAGCATCAAGGGAGCAATTTGTGCCAAGCCATGGAGCTATAAACCCAAGACTTGAGAGACACATCTTCCCTCCACTTTTCCATGAGCTGGTCAGGGAGCAGCAAGCAAGCTGCAATCCTGTGCTGTGCCTCAGCCTCCTCATGGAAATGGAGGTGACAGCAACTGTTTTGGGGAGACCTCTGGGAGCTGCTGTTGTGGGGAGCAAGGTAGGGATGTATTCAGGTTATATCCATCTTGCAGAGACTGGGAGATAAGCAAAGCTCCAGGCTGGCCCTGCAGCACAGCAGAGGATGCTGCATGCAACAGCCAGCCAGAAAAGGGCTGGATGAGTGCCACGGGCAGCAGGGCTCTTGCTGGTGCCTGCATCTCCCTGAGGCTGTGAGACCAAAAAGCCATTTCTTCATTTTTGTCTCCTGAACAAGTATTAAGATGAATATCAAAACATAATTGTCTCAACAATCTTTAGGCTATCCCTTATCAGTCAGTGATAAGGCTACACAGCGATATGTTCATTTGTCTGCAGATCTCTGTAATCCTATTAAGCACAGAGAGATAGCTATTAAACTGTATATATATATATATACCCCCATGCACATAGTTGTGGAGGAAAGTGTTTAACACACACACACACACACAGAGTCAGTAAAATGTACAGAGAGCTCAAACCTGCCTCAATTAGCACCAGACTGCTCAGGGTCAAAGGCTCCTTCCCAGCACGACATCAGGAGCATTGCTGCAGCTAAACCAGGCAAAAAAAATCCAATCCCCCCTTGTATTTGAATCTGAATTTCCTTCAAAGAAGAGGGAATGTTCCTGGCTTTGTATTTCCCACCCTGCAAGCTGTGGGGCTGGGCTGGGGCAAAGCCAGCCTCACCCTGTGCTTCAAGCTGCAGCAGCACTGCCCTTGTGCCTCTCGTCTCTGCAGCACCCCTGGACACAGGCACAGGGACCAGGAGGTTTGGCCCCTCTTCCAGACCATATCTAGATCAGGAAAGCCCACTTGTGGCAAAACCACAGTTGATTTTCACCCAGCAAAAATGAAACATCCTGGATTTCAATGGCAAGGGAGCTGCTCAGTTTGGCTCTTGCTCCAAAAGCTGAGCTTCTGGGCTTCATGCTCAGGTACAGAAGCCTCGTGCATGGCCACAGCCTGCAGCAGCCTCATTCAGGCCCTCTGAGCACTGACCATGATGCCATGCTGGGAGCTGACACCACTGCCCTGTCCTTCCCTCCTGACCTCCCCACACCCTGCAAACACCCCCCAGCCAAAGGAGCCGTTTCCACATGGTGGATCTCAGTGCTGGGAATCGATGTGGCACCAGCCCAATGCTCACTGGTGTGTGTGACTCTCAGCACTCCCTGCCCTGCCCTCCCAGCAGTACCAACACTCCTGTGTGCAGCTGCTTCTCCCTTCTGCCTCTGCTCCACGTTCCTTCTGGAGTGCTTTCACACTGTGCAGGTGAACAACACTCCTCTAAGACCTCTTCCTGGATGTTTTCTCCCTAAATTAGTGTGAATTCAGTCTCAGACACCTTCCTCATACACAGCATCTTCAAAACAAACCAATGAGCTGGGAATAAGGACTCACATCTTTCATTGCTCCCTCCAGAGCCTTGGCTGTTGCACACTGAAGGAGTTGACAAAGTACCAAGCCAGCACACATCCCACTCACACTCCCTTGGCTTCCAGACTCCAACCTGGACTTCACCTGGGCATCTTTGTCCATGGCTTTCCATTTACAATTGTCCTCTGCTCCACGTGTGCATAGTAACTGTTATATCAGGGCTTAAGGGCAGCTGGAGCTCACCAGAGCCTTGGGGCCAGGAGCATCAGTAGCAGAGGTCATGAGGCATTCTGGATTTGGGATGTTGGTGAGTCCATGGGTTTTGTTATAGTGCTCGGCATCCCTGGTAAAGCTGGCTGCTGCAGTGCTTTGACTGCCTGCCATAAAGCAAGCAAGCCTTCTCCCTGCTGTAACGTGGAGAGGGTGCCTGGGCCATATTTCCTTCTTAATTGCAGGCTGAGAGGTACAAAGATCCACTGAATGGAAATGTAATGTGCTGAGGCTGGAGTGAATGGGGTTGTCAGGAGGCAGCTGGGAGAGTGCTCATTTGCTCTTAGGGTGGGAGGCAGAGGAGCAGAGGCTTCTCCCAGACTCTTGTTAAACACAGAGCCCAAATGCCAAGAAACAATGGAGAAATAGAAAGAAAAGAAGCCAGGCATTAGAAATATTGATAACTCAGGCAAAGCACTGCTATGGACCTGCTTTGATTACATTATCTGTTCAGCCTTCCTTACAGAGCACTGCTATCACACAAGCATAATAAACCAAGAATATATAAATGGAAGGAATTAAGAGTCATCCTATTGGGACCAATTTAATCTTTGCTTCATTTAAAAGGAGAACATGGCTCCCTTATCTAATGTACATAAAATTGCTCTTTATTCCCCAGGTTTACATATAGATGACAGTTCTCTATAAATATGGATCTGCTCCTTTTCCCCATTCTGTTGTGAGAAGAGCCACCTTCCACTGCATCTCTGCTCTAGATGCTTGAAGAAGAGACTCCATCCTGCCCTTGCTCTTATTGCCCATGGAGAGGATGAGGATATGGCAGCATCCCTTGGAGGCTATGAGCTTCAGCTGCTGCTGTTTGAAGCAAAACAGCAAAGAGAAGGGTCACAGGTAGCTCTAGCTTAGGGGCATCTGGTGTTGATAGGAATAAGTCAGCTATAGCCTGCAGCCTGGGGCTGAAACCCAGCCAAAACACCCTCCCAAGAGTGCTCTGCTCCCATCCATCTTTGCTAGTTTTCCTTTGGAGGGAGCCTGCAGAGGTTTCTGTGTGGTACCAGACAGGCAGGAAACCACAAAGTCTCCTGTGAACTGTCATGTTTAGGCCTTTGAGAGTGAACTGCAAACAGAGTCTTACTGTGAAGTTACCAAAAGCAAAGTCTTGTCCATGCTGGGATGGGGGTCGGGCCGAGCTGCCACATGGGTGAGAGCAGCCCCAGCTGCAAACCACGGCCTCAAGAGGATCAGGAAAAGGTTTAGAGCAACCACCAAAAGCCATTTCAGTCTTTCAAAGTCCAGGTTTTTCAATGAAAACTCCAAGTTATCCCCAGCAAGCAGACCTTGCCACACCCAGAGGTAGAAGCTGAAGTTGGAAGATGCATCTCAGTTAAGCACAGTCTCCCTGCCACACTTTGCACCCGTCCTGGTGCTGCTCCCTGCATCCCTGGGAGGTCCCACCCTTAGCCATGGGGAATCATGTCCACAGGACACATTCAGAGATGTGCTGGATTTCCTCTTTTCCTCACCTCTGGGCTGGGAAAAAAAGGCATTTGTGAATCAGTTATTGCTCTCTAACATGCTGAAAGCATCAGAGGACTCCCTGCTTTTTCAAACCTACTATCATAAGTGCAATTTCCAAGTGTTTCTCTCTCCTAACACCCAGTGGCTTTTTAAAAAGCAACTAACAGCAGTGCTGGAATGGCTAAAGCCTCATTAGCTAATGGGTAACGATGCTCCTGTGAATGAGGCTGACATTTCACTCTGTAATTATCATCCAGGCTGATATCCCATCCTGCAGTGGGCAGTTGTAGGTGCTTTGGCACGAGGCTAAGGAAGGGGCAGGCTCAGAGTGCTGCTCCCACCCTGCCCTCCGAGCCCCTGGCACGAGCCACGGCGGCTGCTGCTGCTGCTGGACCAGACCAGAGCAACACAGAAAGTCGCCCGTGGTTTGTGCATGTCTGGCTTTCCCCAGACATAGCCTCATTTTCCACTCCCAAGTTTATATGTCTGAACTGAAAGAGAGGAATGCAGTCATTTTGCTGAGACTTGCAGCTGCCCAGCAGCCTGGGAGCTGCCTCTGCACAGGCCCATGGCTCTGTGACTCCATCCAGGAGGCAGCAGAGGAGCCAAAGAAATCACCTTCTGCCTTGCTGGGACTCCTCATGAAGCCTCAAGGAATAACCCTTTGGTGTAACCCTCTGAGGTTGAAGGCTCATATGAGCTCTAAAACAGGCAAGCCCATCTCTTTGGGAAGATTTGGGGTCCAGCAAACTATGAGGAAAGCTCTGCTCATACCATGTGTGTTAAATCTCTAGACCATTGTGTCTTCTTTTCTTCTTCTAACTATGGCAAACAACAAAAGCAACTCCATTCTGTTCTCAGGACACCAAAGAACGACCACCAACCCACAGACTTCAGAGGCATTCCATTCCAGTGTGCAGAAGCTCAAAAGCAGCCTCCCTGGGGTCACTGCCCAACCCACCACACCAGGACACTCTCTCCTAAGATCACAGAAGCTCAAGGGTTGGAGGGGACCTGCAAAGCTCATCCAGTGCAATCCCCCTGCCAGAGCAGCACCACCCAGAGTAGGGCACACAGGGACTTGTCCAGGGGGATTTGAATGTCTCCAGAGAAGGAAACTCAAGCCTTCAGCCTTCAAACTCGCTTCAAACCCTCCATTGAGAGCTCCAACTCTTGCAAAATTTCCACCCAGCTGTCAGGAGTTTTAGGGCTGCCACCAGCCTCGAGCTCCTGCAGTGCAGGACAGCTGCTGGGGAGCTGAGCTCTGCATCCAGCCTCTCTCACACAAAGCACTGGAGGCTCCCTGAGCAATCTGGTACTTTTATCTCCTCCACATCTATAGTTTCATGCACTGCAAGTTTGATTTTTCAGCCACACCAAGTGCTCCCAGTTAAAGAAACTTGCAGGACCCGAACATTTCCAAGGGCTGAAGAGAGACACTTAGGAGCTGAGACACTGAAACTCATGTGGTGGGACAACCTGCTCCAGGCCTTCCTTCAACAAATCCTTCACAGCAGAAGAGGACACACACCTTGCACATGTTTTTCTGCTGCCATGTTCCTGCAGAAGGGTGGGATGTGGTGAAGGCTGACTCATGGCAGTGTGTTTGCATGAAGACAGGAGCTGGTGCAATGCAGCAAGTGCCTGGAAGATTAAAACAATAATAACAATTAACCCTCCACACACACATTATTAATAAGCAGAAGGAGCACATGGAGGCCCCAGAGACACATCAGCTGTCTGAACAGGCAGATCTTTCTGTCCCTCCCTCCCTGTGTAATCAACGTGTCTTTCTTTCTCTAGCACAACGCTCACCCTTTCAGGAGAAGATGAAAGTGTCAAGATGACCCTCTTCTTATCATGACCCACACAAGGGGAAACTTTGAAGATATGACACACAGAAACCCCAAGCTCTCTGGTGGCTTCTCCAGATTTAATTAGCTTGATCTGTGGGGACCCTGCCTCTCCCTTCCAACAGCCCCTCTCCCCAGCCACAGCCACGCTGCTGGACTTGGCAAAACAGCAGCTGCTTGAGCCCCTCTGTGTAATTCAGAGCTTGGCTCTTCAAGATGAGCTAAACCAAAACAAAGATAAAAATGCCACCCCAAAGATTGGAGCTGCTTTTAACATTATACACCAGCTGCAGCTGCCAAGGAAAGTTTATCTTGGGGCCAACGTGAGCTCTGGTGCTCCAAGTTAAATATTTCCATTTAAAAAGTAGAATGAACTATACTGTGGGACTTCCAACTGCTTCCTGAAATATTAAGAGGGAATATCTTGAAACATTCATATTTTGTTACAGTGCTGAAGTCTTTCTAAGGGAGGGTTATTTTTTAGGGCTGTGTGTTTTTCTCTGCACCATTGGAGCCCCTGATGTGTGCCTGTAGCCTCCCTCTCCCAAAGTCACTGCTGAAAGGTAACTCTGCTTACAAACTAATCAATACAAATCCTTCCCTTTTGGCATGTCTCTTATTCCTGCTGGTTGCACATGCAAAGAACACCCACATTTAACTCCTGGTGGTATGTGCACCACCCTCAATGAGCCCAAAAGCTGAGGGCTGCCAAAAGCCAGAGCCACATCTCTCTGCTCATTGTCATTCATCTGCTGGATGGGATGGGAATGGATGTGGTCCCACTGCCCATCCCAGATGGACCATGTCCCCAGCCTCTCCCCTAGCAGCAGTGCAAGTGCATTGGGACAGGGGTAGGACAACTCCTGCAGCCCCTGAGCTTCACCTCCCTACTGATCCATCCATCCTCCCTGACAGCAGGGGAGCAGCTATTGAAGCAGCAGATCAGGAGAGCAGGTGAAATGCTGCTGCTGGGGCAGGGAAGGGGGGAAACAGGGGGGAAAAAAAGAAAAAGAGAGAAAAATGATGTTGCTTCCAGGCCATTTACATGTTCATTTCTCAAGAGAATGTGACACTTTATCCTTTTTCTCAAATTAACTTGAGTGTCACAGGGGGAATAAAAAGAGACGTGAGATGGGAACTGAGACACGGGGAGATAAAGGACTGCGAGTCAGCATGTGTGTGACCTATAGGAGCCAGGGGAGGGGAGCCCTGCTATGTCAACCATTGTTCAGCAGCCTGGTATGTTGGTTTAATCTTACAAGGTCTCCCAGAGGTCCTTTTTCCCTGATGTTTTTTCTTGTCCCTCTTCAGGGCGAATGGAGTGTTGTCCTGAGCAGGCAGCTCCTGCTGCTTAAGCACTCCTGTGCCAGCTGGGAGAGCCCCCAGGATGAGGGTGGCCCTGACTGGGAGGGTGCATCACCTCTGGATGGTTCCTCACAGAAACACAGAATCTGAAGGGCTGGAAGGGACCTGGAAAGCTCATCCAGTGCAACCCCCCTGCCAGAGCAGCACCACCTAGAGCAGGGCACACAGGGACTCATCCAGCTGGGTTGGGATGTCCCCAGAGAAGGAGCCTCCACAGCCCATCTGGGCAGCCCCTGCCAGTGCTCCCTCACCTCAACAGGGAAGAAGCTTTTCCTTGTGTCTCTTTGGAACCTCTTCTGTTCCAGCTTGTCCCCGTTGCCCCTTGTCCTGTCATTGGCATCACTGAGCACAGCCTGGCTCCAGCCTCCTCACACCCACCCTTGATGTGTGTGTAACATGAATGAGCTCACCCCTCAGGCTCCTCCAAGCTGCAGAGCCCCAGCTCCCTCAGCCTTTCATCACAAGGGAGATGCTCCACTCCATCATCTCTGTGTCCCTGCACTGAACTCTCTCCAGCAGCTCCCTGTCCTTCTGCAACTGAGGGGTCCAGAACTGGACACAATACCCCCGATGTGATCTCACCAGGGCAGAGCAGAGGGGGAGCAGAACCTCTCTGCACCTACTGCCCACAGCCCTGCTAATCCAGCCCAGGATGCCATTGGCCTTCTTGATCCTGAGGGCACCTTGCTTGGGTATATCACCTCAGGATGGTCCTTGACTAGGATGGTCCATCACTTTAGGATGCCAAAGGCAGTGGGCAGCCCCAGTGCATGTGGCTGGAGGTCTGAGCTGGTCTGTGCCCACAGGGTCATCATGGGTTTGCTCTGGAGACCCATGGAGCAGTCACTCAAAATGGAGCAGAAAGAAACTGAACAGGGTTACAAAGAAGTGGGAGTTTTCTGATGCATGGAGCTGGCTGACAGCACGTGAGCTTCTGCCAATAGCACAGCAAAGCTTAGGCTCCAGTTCCTCACCAACAGCACCCACAATGCCCTGCCAAGCCCTAGGACCCATCCATCTTGCTCTCCTTGGCCAATGAATTGTCCCTACCATGCCTTTTTGAAGCACCCCATCTCCATTACCCTTTATCTGGTTGGATACCCTGGTCCCAAGTCTGCTTTCTAAAGTGTAAGTGCAAAATGAACCAAGCCCTGTACAACAACCTGCAGTTTGTGTCACTGCAGTGGGCACCCAAAGCCCAGCCCAGAGCACAAGGTGCTCAGTGAACAAGTCCTTAACCAGAGCATCACTGGCCACAACAAGGATCTATCTGGTGTTAATTAAATGTGTAACTTTTGCCTCCCTGACTTTCACCTCTTGGCTTTGTTTTGCAGTTTTAAGTGCTTTCAGACTGCTTTGGCTGTGAGAAAGGTTCCTGTAATTCTCAGGCATATGGTGAAGGAGAAGTACCAGCAGGTGGGGTGGCACATGGGGAGGATGCTCCCTGGTATGCTGCTCTTCCAGGCTGTTTCTACAAGCACCTAAGACACCTGACAGAAGTGCCTTTCATCCACTCATATTAACCTGGCAGGTGTATTAGTAACAGCTTAGTTACAAGTTCACAGTGAGAAGATGCTGAACTAAATGCTCTTTTCTGGCTGGTTGCAGAGAGTTCCTCACAGAGATGTTTCCTTTAGGGAACAGGAGGAGTCAGAAATCACAATGTGAGACACTAAAGTCAGAATTAACTGCTGCTTTTGCAAAAAAGATAAAGTCTCTCCTTCCAAATCCTTTCAGGTGCTGAGGAGGGGGGCTGGATTTTCTTCAGAGTTCACCAACATTAGCCCAAGTGTCACAAGAGGGTCCCAGGGGACTGTGCTGTCTGGCACAGGAGGAGCCATCAGCTCCTCTCCAGCCTTTCACTGGGCATCAGACATCATTTCCAAGGCAGCATTCCCCCTCTGGAGAGGGCTGTGGATGTGGGATCCCACTGCAGCTCCACTAACCTGGCACCTCCATGCTGGGAGAGAGCCTCGAGCCAGGAACAGGAGGCACATAGTACAGGTAGAACTGCCTTCAGCCCATTCCACACTGAGTAGGCAATGATGGTGCCCAGACTGTTCATTAAGAGGGAGAAAAGACACAGACATTTTAGGTACCTCCTTATCTTTCATCACACCACCTCTGCTCAAGATGTTGGTTTGGATAAAGAGTGGAATCCTCCCCTCCAGCCCTTTCACATCTGGAGTTGGAGGAGCCCCAAGGTGGTCGAAGAGCTCCTGATGCAGCCCAGGAGGGTCAGCAGTAGCCTTTTCATCATCCTCCACAGCCTTGGGCCATCAGGAGCTCTTTCTCTGCTAAAGGGAACAGAAGTCAAAAAGCATTTGTGGATGAGGATCACAAATTTGCCTCTTAATTGCATTTACCAGCAGCTTAAAAGCCAGAGGGCTTGGCTGGGGGCTGGAGAAGAGAGGCAGCAGTGTGAGAGAGCACTTTCTTTTAAAAGGAACCACAAAATATCTCCTCCAGATCAGCCCCTAATCAAAGACAGCTACAAAGGTAAACTCTGAGATTAAACCAGACCTTAAGTCCACCAAATGCTTTGCAGCTGGATGGTGTGATAAGAGTGGGGAGTGTCAGAGGAGCTGGGCTGCTGTGCTGCCTGTGTTTGTGCCTGCCCTGGGCCAATGCATTCCCACAGCACCCCGATGGGGCAGAGGCCTTTCTGCATCTTTGCCTGCTAGAAATAGCCAAGGCTGGAAGTTAAAAGAAATGAAATATTTAGCAGTTGCATAAAGGCACCTTGGGATGAAAGCATTATGGACACAAAGCTGTCAACAGAGCCCTTCATCATCATATTTTTCATGTAGCAGACATGTGTCTTGTTGGCAAGGCAACTTCTCTGTTCCAAACCAGCCTCATAAATCTCATTAGGATGCCTTTTTTAAAGCCATCACTGCTGAAAAAACCAGGAACAGGCACCCACCAGACACTCCTCCAGGTCCCTCAGGACTCCTCACATCAAAGCTCTCACCAGGAGCTTGTTGGCCACTTCCTACTGGGATGCTTCACAATGCCTCCTGAGATCCTGACAGCAGAGCCAACATGCACACCTTGCTTTGCCAGAAAGGCTCCTGCTGAGCTTAAACACACATTGGGTTGCATTCCAGAGTTTCCTTCCTCACTACACACACAACAAGCCAAACCCATTCACCAGCTTGTGACCAGAGAGGGCTCTACACTGGCAGACTCATCTGGGCTTGCTCCAGCTCTTGGAGCTTAAGTGGATGAACAGCAGATGTGCTTTGCAAAGCCACTGAGATGTAGACCAGCTCTTCCCTGAGCAGTGGCAATGGCACCCTTCTGGGATGTGCCAGCACCAGGAAGGGAGGATGGGCTGACCCCTGGGCACTGTGAGCTCAGGTTTCTAACTGAGATGCTTTGGCTACCTCTAATCAAACCCAACTGGTTTTCTGGAGGGAGAGCAGAGCTGTGCAAGACACACAGTTAGGGATTATTTTGTTGGGGAATCTTTAATTCAAACTGATGAAGTAATGATCCCCTGTAGTGGTCTTACAAATACCCACTCAAAGAGGAACAACAGGCTCCCTGCACATCTCACATGAGCTTGCAGGACTTTGACATGCTCTCACAGTGGCAATGTCTCCCTCTGCAATAGCACAACCAATTCATCATCAGTTTAGTGGTGGCTTTGCTTTCCTCTACACATTTTCCTTTTCCCAGCACACCATGTCCCTCTCCCTGCAGCTTGCTGCTCACACATTGATGAAAATGGTCCAGAAGGAAGGATTTGGGGGGCAAGGAATAGGAGCATTTGTTTGAATGGAAACTCTCCATCTCTAGCTCCTTTGGGAGAGAGCATTTCCCTCAATGAGAGAGGCAGCATTTCCTGGAGGCTGAGGAGATGGCTCCACACAGACTCAACAGCTGGATTTGCTCTGCAGGGTGGCTCTGCATCCCTTCTCTGCACGATACACACCAATCACTGAGGCAAAGGGAGGCAGGCTGGGTGTTGAAGGGAGGAAAAGCCACTGCTGTACTTCAGTTCCTTGACTAGAGCCTCTCCAAAGCTGCTGAGCAGGCAGCAGGCAAGGACATGCTCTGGGCTCTCCTGTGCCCATCACCAGCCTTCCTGCACAGGCAACATGGGGACTGAAGGACCAGGATTTTTCTTCACTGCTGAAAGCAGTTTTCCCAGATCATGACTGATGATGATGCCAAGCTTGTTTCACAAGGTGCATTTATATATTTGTGCCCAGGGTCTGGTTTGGGATGCACACACACACCCCTGATGCCAGTGGGTTTAGCAGTGTGAGGTCTGTGTCTCAACAGAGCTCCTGAAAGGGGATTTGGGGGCCATTTGTCCATATAATTCCAATCCATCTCCCTCCTGGTGAGCAGCAGGCACAGCTTCCCTGTAAAAGACTTTTTGGAAGCAGTTTTCCCACACTTCAGCCCTTGCTGCTTTATTCACACTGTGCAGAAAAGCACCCAGTGTGCTCATCTGAGGATGAGCATGTTCCCATCAATAGCTGGGTATCTGGGTACCTCTGCCTCCTTAGCATCACACTGCCAACAGCTCCCAGAGCCACAAAAGTCCCCTGGCTACAGAATGCATCCCACCTCACCTGCTGCTATTGTCTGAGGTGAGCTGAGCCCAATGAATATTTCACTAGCCTCTGCCTGCCCAAGACACTATTCATTTTGGAGTCCCTATAATCCAATTCCTTTTCCTCCAAGTGGGTGGTGATTATTAATTTCACAAGCTATGCTTCCATTAGCTCCTTCCTAGTCCCTTGTGGCTAAGGAATATTAATCCACATTCATGCTGTCATTCAGCTGCCCAGGAGACTCTGGTGTGAATAGCAGTATTATTAATACCACTGCTTCACACGTGGTTAGAGCAACTCTGAGGCACAAGGCAGGTTGCAAAGGTCATTTGCAGAGCAGCACCTCAATGCTTCTGCTCAGAGGAAAAGGAACAGAGCCCAGGCAATGCTTTTTGGGGCAATATCTCTGAGTCCTGGATGTGCTGGTGCTGGTCATTCCAGGGCACGGCCAGAGCCCTGAGAAGGTCTGTGAGGAGGAGATAACTGCAGCCTTGTTCCCAGCCAGAAAGGAGCAAATACTTTTGACCTTCTTTGAGGGAAATTGGAAAGAAAACAAACAAAATATCAAAACATCATCTCTCTCCTTAAGTGCCATGATGCTCTGGAATGGAACCACTTCTGCCACCTCAGCCCTATTATCAAATTGGAACTGAAGTGAAGCAATTCATGTGAGTTCTGCTGGAAAGGCAGAGAGGGGGAGAGGGCAGCTGTGGAGTTTCTTTGCAGAGCAAGCAAGCTTTCCCTGTCAGCTAGGTGTACTCAGGCAGGCAGAACACATTTCAGTCAGATATCTCATGGAGGTATGTGACAACACATCAAGGACTTGTGCAGTGTGGGGCACTGAGTGGTAGAAACAGAAACAAAAAGGGAAGCCAAGAAATGCAGCATTAAATAATAAATAGCCCTGGAGGTCCCCTGTTCTCTAACAAGGGTCAGGGCATCCACTGACTGATGAAGAAAGGAAGGGCCAGGGGGTGAGGTGGTGCAAGGGAAACCTCAATGGATCACAGGCTACATGTGGGGAATATCCCCATCACTGCTGGAAACCAGAGCTCAGACACCTTGACTGCTGGGCACTGGCACGGCTGCCCCAGGCTCCTGTGGGACAGAGCAGCTCCACAGCCACACAACTCCCAAATCCCTCAGTTCCTCTCTGCCAGCCAACACTTCCTGGGGTCTTACACCCCCTAAATAAACACAAATGCAAGTGAGAGGCTGCCTCACAGCCTGGCTCTTCTCATCTGCACAGGGGTTGCTGCAGGAGCCCCGCTGGGAAGAGGCCCCTTTCCAAGGCAAAGTCCACAGCACTTGAAACCAGAGCACATTGAGGTTTCATTCCTTAGCACTTCTGGCAGCTGAGATAGGCTGGAAGCTTCACAGATGTAACTACTTTCCCAGTTTTTCCTCTTCAGAAGAATGCAGCCTTCCCAGCCTGCCAGACTTGGGCTGGCACAGCCCCAGCAAACACTGATGCAATGACAGCAGCAGAGAGGGGAGAGATCCCTCCCTCCCAGACCTTCCCCTGCAAGGTCACACACAAGGAGCCAAATCCTGGACTTGCTGAGTCTCACACTGGGTGGCAAACTCTTGGCTTTCTAGATGTTGCTGTAACAGCCTGCACTGCCAGATGTCCTGCAATGCTAACCCCATAGGCTCTGGGTGTGCAGAGGGACTTGGTGTGGTGCAGGGCCCAGCTGGGATGCATCAGGCAGCCCCAATATGCTTTGTGTGCTGAGTTGGAGATGCTGAGGGATGAAACCTCTGCCTGCAGCCCCATATGCTTTGTGTGCTGAGCTGGAGAAGCTGAGGGATGAAACCTGTCCCTGCAGTGGGGCAGCTCGTTAGAGATCTCGTGTTAGAGGTCTCCTGCACAACTTGGAGACCATGGGTGGGGTGGTGTGAAGAGCAGAAGCTGTCTGAAACACAGGACTTCACAGGAAGGAGGGAAAAGGAGATTTCATGCCCTCATCTACCCTTCCAAAAATTCAGTTTGGGTTGGAAGGGCCCTTTAAAGCCCAACCCCTTGCAATGAGCAAGGACACCTTCAACTTGATCAGCTTGCTCAAAGCCCTCTCCAGCCTACACTTGGATGTTTCCAGGGATGGGGCATCTACCACCTCTCTGGGTAACCTCTTCCATAAATAATAAACAAGCAAGTCATGGTACTCACTGTTATAAGTAGCCTCCTGGCAGATATTCAGTGAAAACCATTCCCTTTCTCACTTCTCCTACCAACACAGTGAGATCAGAGCTTCTGGTCTCAACTTGTCCTTCTATCCCAGCCCATCAACTACTAATTAGCTCTCTTGGTCTGAAGCCTTTCCTTGATTTCTGCTAAGAGCCTCATCACCTGAACACAGAGGGTTTTACCATGAGCTGCTGTAGTTAACCCCACAGGGCTGAAGTCTAACACCTGCCTCTCCAGCAAAGAAACCTCTGCAAGATGGTTTAACACAGCACAAGGGTTTAATACCCACTTTCTCTTGGTGTAATCCACCCTCCATCCAAGCAGGGTGAGCTTTGGCCTCAAGTCCTTGCCCTTGGGTAATATGGGCACTGTTTGCACCTCTAAGCATTTCCAGAGCATCCTACATGAATGCTAATACCAGGCCAGGCAACAGTCTCATTAACCTCATTAGCTCAGGTGAGCTTTTGCATGAGCTCCCAGGACAATGGGCTTCATTGAAAGCATTACAAACCTCCCAGGCTTTCTGGAGAAGTGCTATGGCCTGACCTTCCACCTCAGAGGAGCATCTGACCCCTGTTCTGCCCACACACACCTTCAGCTACGTGAGACACGCTTCCCCCCACACTGTTACTTTGACAAGTGGAGCTAATCCAGGTGACTCTATTGCTGATATTAGCCTTCTGCAGACACTGCCTGGTGCTGTGAGCTTCAGTACAATTCATGCACCTTGCAGATTCATGGTGGGAGGGAAACAATTGTGCATCTTCCTTATGAGGAGAGGCTGCAGGACCTGGGGTTGCTCAGCCTGGAGAAGAGAAGGCTGGGGGGGGGGGGGGGTCTCATTAACACTTACAACTATTTAAAAGGTGTTTGTCCAGAGGATTGGGTGGCACTTATTTCTGTTGTCTCCAGTGACAGGATTAGAGGTAATGGATAAAAGCTGGAACACAAAACAATCCACTTAAACATAAGGAAAAACTCTTCCAGTGTGAGGTGAGGGAGCCCTGGCCCAGGCTGCCCAGGGAGGGTGTGGAGGCTCCTGCTTAGGAGGTTTCCAAACCCACCTGGACATGTTCCTGTGCCCCCTGAGCCAGGGGAACCTGCTTTAACAGGGGGTTGGGCTGGAGCAGCTCTGCAGGGCCCTTCCAGCCCCCACCACTCTGTGATTCTGTATGTGCTCCACACAGCAACAGGCTGGATCTTCCCCCTCCAGTCCTGCCAGAGCCATCTCCTCCCTTGCATCCAGTGCTGGGCACAGAGGCACAGGGCAGAGCAGCACCCAACAGGCCACTTTATCAGCAGTTCATCTGCATGAGCCCATCACACACATTCAAGTGCATCCCAAATTCTTTACTGCTGCAGTAAATCATTTTTCCATGCAAAGGGAGGAAGAAGCCAATGCACTGACAACAATGCCTCAAACCTTTCAGAGTGTCTCAGAGCAAGCTGGGGGCAGCACTACCCCTGGGGCTTCCCACAGCCCTCCTTCTCCAGGCCCTGGGATGGAGCTGTCAGCAGGTCACCTCAGGGCAACAGGTTCAGGGGCTGCACATCCTGCACAGGGTATATACTTTATGAAAACCAGCTGGGCCAAGCAGGGGGATAAATCTTCTCTCTCCCCTTAAACCACAGTTTTTCTGGTGAGTTCATTAGAAACACTGTGGGGCACCAGGAACTCCCTTTTTATCCTGCTCATGAGCAATACCTGAGGGACAGAGATGGGGTTCAGAAAGGATTTTAAAGGTTAAATGCTACAGGCTTTTAGGAAACAAAAATCACATTGACCCTCATTTTCATTGAAGGCTCTTGAATACCCAAGTGACATCCCAAAACCAGCTGAAGCTGACTCTGATGTTATTATGGGATAGAGTGGGCAAATGGTGAGCCTGCAGTGTCTGGAAATCCTTCTGGGGAATGACAGGGAAGCCCTTGGTCTCTAGTCTGGTGATGTCTCTAGAAAGATTAGTGGGAAACCCAAGGAAACTTTCAAACTGTGCCTGGAAATTTGGGAAGGTTCTGTTTTAACATGGGCTGTGTGGACAGGCACAGAGGCATTTGCCTTCTTCAAAACTGCATGTGAGCTCTGACCTGAGCCTGCACTGAGCACCCAGCAGAGCCAGTGCATCATGGAATCCCTGAATGGTGGGGTTGGAAGGGCCCTGAAGAGCTCATCCAGCCCAACCCCCTGCTAAAGCAGGTTCCCCTCAATCAGGGGGCACAGGAACGTGTCCAAGTGGGGTTGGAAACCTCCTGAGAGGAGCCTCCACACCCTCCCTGGGCAGCCTGGGCCAGGGCTCCCTCACCTCAGCACCAAAGAACTTTCTCCTCATGTTCAAGTGGAATGTCCTGTGTTTCAGCTCATGCCCATTACTTCTAGCCCTGTCACTAGATGCTGCAAAGATTGGCCTTATCCTCTTGACACTCACCCTTTAGGTATTTATCAGCATTGATAAGATCCCTCTCAACCTTAAACATCTCTAAGTATGGTAATGAGTCAAAAGAGGTACCTGTTAAACACATGACTGTGTCCCTCAACTCTCCACCAAATCATGTTAAACCTCACCCTGGATTGCAGATGTATTAGTCAGGCAGAGAATTCCTGGTAATAACATGAATATTCATTTTCTTTGATGTATATAAGGAGTGTGTATAAGGTCCCCTCTCAGTCTCCTCCAGGCTGAACAGCCCCAGGTCCCACAGCCTTTCCTCACAAGGAAGATGCTCCAGTCCCCTCAGCATCTTGGTGTCCCTGCACTGGCCTCTCTCCAGCAGCTCCCTGTCCCTCTGGAGCTGGGGAGCCCAGAGCTGGACACAGGGCTCCAGATGAGACCTCAGCAGATATGGCACAGCAGAGAGGGAGCAGAACCTCCCTTGAGCTGCTGCCCACACTCCTTAACACACCCCAGAATGCCATTGGCTTCTTGGCCATGAATGTGATTTGACCTGTTCCAGGTGTCCTGAAGGATGAGCAGGTTCTACAAGGAGCCTCTCCTTTTGGTCCAGAAATGTGCTAAAACTTCCTCTGAAATGTCACTGTCATTCATTAGAGAATGAGAGACTTGAACATGTCCTTAAGTGTTGGCTTTAGAGATATTTAAGCAGCTGATCGTTACTTGTGCATGTAAAAGGCAATAAAAAGGAAAAATTAAGCCAAGAGGGATGATCTCACTCACTTTTATGAAGGGAGCCATTAATTCTGGTGTGATGTGGGTTGACAAAACCTGCTCTCACACAAGTGCTGCTATGTCTGGAGCAGTCCCAGGGAAGCACTGGTTTGACTGCAGGACATGGGGAGATCAGGGCTGCACTGCACCCAGTGCCCTATGCAAGACCCAGACTCCTTCTCTGGTGGACTCTGCACTCTGAAGAGAGGAGGGCAGCAAAACTTTGATAAATAAACTGGGTTTTGTCAACCTGTTTTATAGGCAGGGAAAGGGGGGAGCTCAGGATTATAGAAGATGCCTGGGAACAGTTTGAATTTGGCTGAACCCCACAGTCTGCTTTCCCCACAAACTGACAGAGAGTTTCTTTACAAGCCTGAGCTAATTACTCAGTTTTACTACTGACTTGCCATATGGTGACAGCCCAGCTCCTATTACAGAACAGAGATTATAGTCCCAGCCCAGCTCACATCATTAATCCATGATGGACTGCAAAGCCCATTTTTGTTTGCTCTCTCTAATGAGCAACAGAACACCCTGATACTGTCACAGCAGAAACAGTCTGGAGAGAGCAAAATGCAAGAAGCACCACCAACTGCAAGAGCAGACCCTTTTCTGCTCAGGTGTACCCTGGTTTGGGCATCACAAACACCACTTTTGTGGACTTGTAGGTGTTGTGAGGGCAAGCAAACACTGGCTTCCTCTGGCCTGCCTCCCCATGCTCTGAATGGACACACACTGGTGTACCCAGCAGGTCTGTCCTGATGGGCTAACAGAAGGCAGTGCTCCTTCTCTCTTTGCCCATCAAGATGAATTGGAGATGTAGAAAGAGTTGGGTGTTGTCTCCATGCCTTCCCAGTGGCTATGGTGCCAGAGGAAATCCAGCATGTTTTATGATGTGTGTTACAGAAACAACACTGCCTGGTTGGGATATTCCCTGGCAGTGAACATCTTGCTGGATCTTCAGCTTTGCCTGGGGCTCTCAGATCCTCCAGCCATTTCACTGCCAGGGAAAACACTCTGCTTGTTGGTGACTACACTTTAATTAATGAAGCTTTTCCAGATTTGCATTTTCACAACCACTTTTCCCCCTGACCAGTCATCCCCAAGTGCTTTATGGAGCACTGACAGATGATAACAGCAGTGCAATGCCCAAGTACACCAGCCCAGCACACACCAGGTATTGCTCTTGCTCATCTGGCAGATGATGAGGTTCCTGAGGAGGAGAGCTATTGCCATCAAAATTAATGTTTTGCTCTCTAAACTGTACCATTGGTGCACTAATCTCCTCTCAGGCAGGTTTTGCTGCATCACTCTTGTCTGTGGACTAAGCCCAATGAATACCTGTGTGTAGCTGTGAAGCTGGGCAAGCCTGAGGGACAAGCACAACTTTGGTACCCAAATTTCCATCAGTCTGTGCCCTTGGGGCCTTTGCACAGCAGTAGGTGAGCAGGGATGGGAATATCCCCCAGCACTCAGACAGGTTTAGCCATGTCTGATGAAGCTGCTGGAGCTTTGCCTGGTGCAGCTGCACAGGTCTGTGTGCTCCCAGTGCCTTGGCACACCATGGAGACAGCAGGGCACCATGCCCACTGCACCCACCACCCTGATCCCACACACCATAAAGGATGCTCCCAACACTGATTTCTCAGAAGCAGGAAAGGCATGAGAAGCAGTCAAGGGAAGGAGCCTTAGGGCAGCAAGAGGGTCCTGCTTTGGCTGTAAATGGCAAGATGAAGCAGACAAAGAGCTTCCAAAGAGTTTCAGCAAGGCCATGGTGCCCAGAGTGAGGCCTTTGCCTCACTACCCATAAAACTGAAGTTAACATCCCTAAGTATGGTAATGAACCAAAAGCAATACATGCTGAGCAAGTATATGACTGTGTTCCTCAACCCTCCACCAAACCACGCTGGGCAGCACCCTGGATTGCAGATGTATTAGTTAGGCAGGGAAATCCTGGTAATAACATGAATATTCATTTTCTTTGATGTATATAAGGAGTGTGTATAAGGTCCCCCCTCAGTCTCCTCCAGGCTGAACAGCCCCAGGTCCCACAGCCTTTCCTCACAAGGAAGATGCTCCAGTCCCCTCAGCATCTTGGTGTCCCTGCACTGGCCTCTCTCCAGCAGTTCCCTGTCCCTCTGGAGCTGGGGAGCCCAGAACTGGCCACAGGACTCCAGATGAAGCCCCAGCAGATATGGCAGAGCAGAGGGGGGGGCAGAACCTCCCTTGACCTGCTGCCCACACTCCTTAACACAGCCCAGAATGCCACTGGCCTTCTTTGCCCCAGGGGCACACCAACACCTCACTGCATTTAGCAACCACAAAGAGAGAAGTACAATTCTCCACTGTGTATTTTCTCATGTTTAAGTTCCTATAGGAGGAAAAAGGCACCTGAAGAGCTGCTAGGGGCAAAAGTCTTGTTAAACCAGAGTCTGAAGAGTGGGGCTACAGCTCTGTGTGCCACCCATCCACCAAGTTGCTCATGGCAGGGACACACCAAAGCCCTGCTCTGGGCTTACACACCTCAGCAGCTCTGAGGCCTGGAAAGACAGAGACATGCACACTCCCAGCACTGGCCACAGGCTTACAGTATGGGACTGAAGAATATCATTTAATAGAGCTGAGCCAACCCATTCATTATGTAATGATTTAATTGATAACCACAGCAGGAAGCTGATAAAAGCACAGCCCTGGCCTATAAACCACCTTTTTGCTCTATTTATTAAGTGCAGTGGCACAACATATTGAACTGAATGTATTTGAATGTAAATAGGGCATCTTTTAGCACACAGGTAATTACTGTATATGGCAACTATTGCTGCTATAGGTATCTCAGGTTAATTTAGCACCCATTGTTGTTCCAGCCCTGCTGGCAACAGAGCCCCATGCAGCCCCTCACCCAGTCACTGCCCCTCCCAAGGATGGGAAGGAGAAGGGGAAAAGCTGAACTTGATGGTTAATAACAAGTATAATAACTAAACCAAACTAAAAGTAACAGCAGTAAAGAGGAATAAAGCATAATAATAGAAATGAAGAGAAACAGAAGCCAGGAACAGAGCAGTGATGGCAATGCCATTGCTCCCCACTCACTGAGCGATGCCCCAGCAGCCATCTGCCCCTCCCCACCAACCCCCCAGTTTCTGTACTGGGCATGAGGTCCTGTGGTGTGGAACAGCCCTGGGGCTAGTTGGGCTCTCTCCCAGCTTCTGGTGCACACACCAGCCTCCTCTCCCAGCCCACTCACTGGTGGGGCAGGGTGAGGAGCAGAAGGGGCCTTGCTGCTGTGCAGCACTGCCCAGCCATACCCAAACACCCCCTGCTGACAACATTCTCTTCAGCCTAACCCAAAATACAGCCCTGTAGCAGCTAGAGAATTAATTCTATCCCAGTTGAAACCAGAACATCACACACACGAAGGGAGGAAAGTAGGGAGTAAACACAGGCAGGTGTGAGCAAAGGATGGTTCCCTTTATCCTGGCAGAGGGGAAGGCAACACAGCAGCTGCTTCATGCTTCCCCAGCATCATTGCAGGCTTTTCCCAATGTTTCCACGCAGCACCAGACACTGCTCTTGTTAAACCATCCCAGGGTCACAGCTCAGGTCACTCACTCACAGGGCTGTTCCCCCACAGCTTGCTTTGCAGGTTGAGCTGCAAAAGCTATTAAACAGCAAGAATGAGGTGGGAACCATAAAACACTTTGCTAATGGCAAACATGTTCTGCATTTGTTTAGGAAGGGTAATGGGGAATAATCTGTTACTATTTACCATTGTTGCTTGAGAAAGCTCTTTATCATAGAATCACAGTGGTGGGGGTTGGAAGGGACCTTTAGAGCTCATCCAGTCCAACCCCCTGCAGAAGCAGCTCCCACCTAGATCAGGTCACACAGGAACGTGTCCAGGTGGGTCTTGAAGCCCTCCAAGAAGGAGCCTCCACACCCTCCCTGGGCAGCCTGGGCCAGGGCTCCCTCACTCAAACACTGAAAGAATCTTTTCTTATGTTTAAATGGAACTTTTTGTGTTCCAGTTTCTTTCCATCAGCTCTTGTCCTGTTGCTGGATATAGTACAAAAAGGGATGTCCCAGCCTCCTGACACCCACCATTTAGATATCTGTAAATGTTAATGAGACCTCCCCTCAGTCTCCTCCAGGCTGAACAGCCCCAGGTCCCACAGCCTTTCCTCACAAGGAAGATGCTCCAGTCCCCTCAGCATCTTGGTGTCCCTGCACTGGTCTCTGTCCAGCAGTTCCCTGTCCCTCTGCAGCTGGGGAGCCAGGACACAATATCCTTTGAGAAAACTGCTGTTTTCTCCTATCCTGCTTTTAGGGACACAGGCACATAACAATACCAGCTCAGCAGTCAGTGCTGAGGACTTCCAGCTCCAGTCTCTTGGTGAGCAAGGAGAGCTCTCAGGGCAAGGAGACTGTCTTCAATCACCTCACCAAGGCACTCTCAGTGAAATATTCAACTACACCAAGCAGAGAACTCACAGAATCACAGAATCTGAAGGGTTGGAAAGGACCTGGAAAGCTCATCCAGTGCAACCCCTGCCAGAGCAGCACCACCTAGAGCAGGGCACACAGGGACTCATCCAGATGGGTTGGAATGGCCCCAGAGAAGGAGCCTCCACAGCCCATCTGGGCAGCCCCTGCCAGTGCTCCCTCACCTCAACAGGGAACAAATTCTTTCTTGTGTTGCTTTGGAACCTCTTCTGCTCCAGCTTGTGCCCGTTGCCCCTTGTCCTGTCATTGGCATCACTGAGCACAGCCTGGCTCCAGCCTCCTCACACCCACCCTCTATGGATTTGTGACCATGAATGAGCTCACCCCTCAGGCTCCTCACTCACCTTTGCATCCCAGCATGAGGGGCTCCCACTTTTTTCCTTCTCAAGCAAACAGCCATTGTTTAGCTCTGCAATAGCAGGACAAGACAACCCCTGACCAGCAGAGACAACCAGAGGCACAAAGAGCTCAGGCAAACTTCGTCTAACACTTGTAGCAAGGCAGCAGCTGAAGCTCATACCCAGCCTGGCCTTCCTAAAAGAAGGTGTTAAGGCACAAGGGAGTTGAAATGCTTGTAAAACATCCTGTTGTTAAACAGGGGATGCTGCACCAGCAAAATACTTTGAGAGCATCGATGCTGCTCACAGCTGTGCCCAGAAGAGGATCATTCTGCTCAGGTTATACCTTTAATGTCTCTTGTGATCTGACTTGATGTTGTGCTGACACAGGTGCTGACAATGTTCCTTCCCCACCCCTGATCCTCTCCCACTTTGCAAGGCCCACGCTCAGCTGCAGCCCTGCTCCTGACCAAATTGCCAGACCAGGGCTCTCCCCCTGCAGAAAGTGGTAGGGGAAAGTACTCATTAGGAAACCCTGAGGCTGTGTTGGATGTACAGATTATGGGCCCAGTTTGAATGGTGATACACTTTGTCCAGATGCTATTATGTATTTCTTTGCATGTGTTATAATAAAGATGCCAATCAACAGCTTGTGCCAGAAGCAGTGATGCTCAGAAAGGATTTCAGTTGAGCAGAAGAATCAGCACCTTGTTAACTTCTGACACCTGAAAATAGCTCCCAGATGCTCACAGGCTGCCTTGGCTAGCCTGACACACCATCTTCGTTTCTATCATGATGGTTACAAAGACTTAACTGCTTAATGCCTCAGAGGAGAGAGGGGATTGACTTCCTTTGTACTTGGTAGAATAAAAAGCAACTATATTTCAGTTCCCTTCATTCCTCCCCATGAGAGGTCCAAGCAGAGGTGACAGGGCTATAGCTAAAGTGCAGGTCCTACAAGCAAATCTTCCCACCAGGATTTCAGGGATACCTGGAAAGCCCTTTTGAGTTTGTGTCAACAGGTGACAGTGGCTTTTCAGTGCAAACATGGATTGCTAGCTCAATGTGACAATGTCTGTGACATCTTTGTGGCCATTTTCACCAGGTGTTCTTTGGCACACACTCAGAGATGGTGGCTATTGCCATCACACAACTATTCTGCATGTCTCACCACAGGCACAACCCATCCATCCAGGGCTGACTTTGCCACCACGGCACTCGAATGGGCTTTGTTATCTACCCTGTGTCCAGCCAGCACCAGTCTCTAGTCAGCAGTTCATGATGAGACACTGTAGGTCAACATCTATGGGTTAAACTCCTGAGTGTCCACATGATGTTACTCACTCCACAGTTTCCTGACTGTTTGGCTGTTATGTTTTAAACTATGCCAATATGAACTTCTGGTCTTCAGTAACACTCCAAGCCAAGTAGAGTCATAGAATCGTTATGGTTGGAAGAGACCTTTAACATCATTTGGTCCAGTCCTCACCTCACACTGTCAGGCCCATCACTAATCCATGTCCCTCAGCAGCTCATCTATGTGTCTTTTAAATATCTCCAGGGATGGGGACTCCATCACCTCCCTGGGCAGCCCCTTCCAATGCTTAACAACCCTCTCAGGGACAAAGTTCTTCCTCAGCTCCCATCTAAACCTCCCCTGGAGCAACTTGAGCCCATTTCCTTGTGTTCTATCATTTATTACTGGAGGGAAGAGCCTGACCCCAGCTCCCTGCAGCCTCCTGTCAGGGAGTGTCAGAGTGCTGCTGGCTGCCCTCAGCCTCCTCTTCTCCAGGCTCAACACCCCCATTCCCTCAGCTGCTCCTTATAAGACCTGTTCTCCAGAGCTTTCACCAGCTTTGTTGCCTGTCTCTGGACACGCTCCAGCAGCTCAGTGTCCTTCTTGTGGTGAGGGTAGATGGAATTCACAGGAGTCTGCTATCCCCATGTCCCTGTCTCCAGCTGAGCTGGGGGTGGTGGCTCCCTGCCAGCCAGCCCACTGTCCTTGTACCCACTCTCAGCAGCAGCATCACTTCAGGAGCCCCCTGCTAGACCCATATTGCACCAGCTGCTTGTGTTCACATGATTTTCCAACATCTAGGCTTGCCTTGAGTGGATGTGAAGTCCTTACTGCTCCCAGAGGTATTGAAGTGAGGCAAAAGGACTATCTGGCCTTCACTCAGGCTCCTTTTCTCTATCTGCACGTGGGTAGACCTTCAGTGAGAGAAGATAACACAGCAACACACTTCACATTTCACTTTTCATCCTCCTAATGAATGAAGGCTAATTATGACTTTCTAATTTCCACTGTTTATACAAAGCATCTTTCTTTCCTTTCCTGTCTTCAGAAACCATAGGAGTTCCCATAGCCTCTGGTGCCTTTATGCAACAGGAGACATAATCAAATAAGGAAATGTATGTAAACCCTGGTTTGGCAAGAGGAAGATGTGCTACTGCCTGTGAGCTGGCAATGAATAGCCTCTCATCATGTATTCCTCATTGCTTTCCTCTTCCTTTGCACACAGTCAATTCCCTTGAGAGAAGTTAATTAGATCTGCTTCACTCTGCTTGGTCCTACCACTTGGAGCACTGAATCCAGGGGAGAGGGAAATCCCAGCAAAGCAAATTGACTCCATTAGAGTGAGAGACCAGTGAACAATTGGTTCCATTGTCCATGATCACAGAGGATGATCTGCTCTAAAAGCAACCACCAAAACATTAAAGCAATGATGTCCAAATATGTGTCTAAAATCCCAGTTCAGCAACAGGATGGGTGTGGAAACTGAAAAGGAGCTGTTTTCCAAGGCCCCAGTGTACACAGTATGTCCACAGAGCTCCACATCTGTGTGTGGAGCCATTTGAAATCACTCCCTGCAGATAGTGGGATTTGCAAACAACCTCTTGCACATCAGACTCACAGAGGTGATGGTGTGCACAAAGCAGGCACCTGATGTGGCAGCTTCTGGCTGCATCTCTGCAGAACTGGCTGGCTGGATTTAAAGTGTACAACAAAACCACATTTCACATAGGTTTTCTTTTAAAGACTGCTTAGAAAGCTGGCAGCTCAGGAATACCCATTTCAGCTTTAGCTTCCCTTCCAATAGGCAATGACTACAGTTACAGAACACATCTACTGTATTCCAATTAGTCATCCTTTAGATATGGACTGGCCAGCTATGAGGACAGTGATAAGGACCTACAGGACAGCTGTCCCTACCTAAAACTCCCAGATGCCTTTTTTTCCCTCAACTATCAGATTACTTGAAGTCCCAAATCAGGACCAGTGGGACTTGTGAAAACACCAGTGACCTTATCACATCCCAGCTGGCTGCTGTTGGCCTGGTTAGTTAAGGCAAACAAACATCAAAACCAAGGAAACTTGTCTCTAATCATCGAGGATACAGTGCAAATAACTCAGATAATGAGTTCCACCAGTGCTGCTTGGCTGTCTTTACTGCCTGAGATATGTGCAAGGCCAAAAATGCCCTTTATAGGGTAGAAACAGCCTTTCTCTATGGGGTCAGATGAAAGTGAGCTTCTTCAAGGGCTTCAGCATGGTCAGAATTGAGACCATTTCTGTCTTTGTTTTCTCAGGTAAAAAACCAAATGCACCTGGGTGTGCCTGAGGGAACAGCCCACAGGTACCAGTGCTCAGTAGGAGAGATGAGCTATGGGCAATTTTAACCAGCTTTGACAGAGGGGCAGAAGTCTCAGAGGCATTCAGCTCCTGACAGTGTTGTAATGGGGGCATGGCTTGTGGAAAAGTGTCAGCTAAAGCTCAGGCACTGTGTAACTGGCAAGTGTAAGCTTGCTGGGAAAGGCCAAAACTGGGCTCTGGGACTCCAATCCCATTAGAGACAAAGAGCTGAAACATCATCTGTGAGGTACAAAGTGCTCATGGGTATAAAGTCATTGGCACCTGCTTTGTCTCTATTTCTTTGTGCTTGTTTCTCATCAAAGCCTTGTAACAGCACTTGTCACCCCTCTGGGGTAGGGTTAGATCCATCTTTGTCTGTGCCTATGTTATGGAGGCCTTCAAAATGCCTTTTGGAGGGCTTTTGACTCAACTCTGCACTGCTTTCCCACTCCTTGAAAGCAAAGACTGAAGATGCTGCCCCCAGAAAGGCAGCATGGTCATTAGAAGAGCTGCCTGCTTGCTTTTGCTGTTCCTTTCCAGAGCCAGGCACAACTGCTTCTTTCAAAAGGATTGCCAAAGGGCAGTCCTTAAAAAAACCCCAAACCATTCCAAACCAGAAAGGCAAGGCTGGGTCCTCTGGAACAAACTCAACACTGAGGAACAGGGTGAAGAAGTAACATCACCCTCAGGCTCAGCTTTGCTTTCATCAAAGCTTTTTGTTGTAGGGGATTATTTTAGTGTTTCTGGGGTTTCTTTCTCTGTGTCTTTTCTTTTTCTCACAGTGAGCTGCCACTTTCTTTTCTCACTGTGTGCCTACAAGTCCTGCCTCAGAGAAGGGGTGTTTCTGGGCAGAGAGCAATAAAAAGAAAACCAATTAGGGTTATATTTTCCCTTTCCATCTTGACCTTTTACATTTCTTCTCCAATTCCCAAAGCTGATTCCCTCTCAAAACAAACCCTTCCAATCTCAAGGGCTTTTCACCAGGAAATACCAGCTTCAAACTGTGATGCAACCTGCACATTGGTGAGATGCAGGCTGGCAGCCTTTCCACAGCCCCACTTTGCATGTGGAGCCTCAGTCATGGCCACCAGCCATTCCTGAAGATGCCCTTTCATCTCTGAGGCTGACAATATGTCATCTCTGCTCTTGGTGTGGGGTTTGTCACAAACATCACCTTGTAATTTCCATGTGTCCCCTGAATTAGGAGGATGCTCTTGCATTTTGCCCTTTTCAGCGTGGCATCCTTTGATAGGCTCACTCACCTCCTTCCCTCTCCACAAAGTCCTGCTAACCTCTGGGGAAAGGGACCAAACATCCAGCCAATAAAAACAGGAAATACTGAAAAGGTCAAATCACACCATTACAATAAATTACCATAATTCAGAGTGGAAATCAGGCATTAAAATGATGATATGTTGCAAGACAGAGATTGGCATCAGACCTAAAAATGGCACAACATTAATGCAGTCTGAGGTCAAAGATCCAACAGGGAAATGGGAAACATTTTAAAACTAGACCCTTCTCACTATAATCTTGTGATCTTCTGAGACTGTCACATCAGGCATTACTGAGTGATGGAACAGCACATGGAGCTAGGATTTATTTTCCATACTAAAGACTTCAAAGCCAACAAGTGGGGGTAATTGATAAAAAAAGAGATGCAGGCAGCACTGAGTAACCTTTAAGCTGTTACCTCAAGCCTTCAGCAGTGTGTTGATTTGAGAGGGTGACATTTATCCTGAGGGATGTGGTCACATCATTTGAAATGCCCCTCTGCTGTGGCTGGGGCAGCAGCCACTTAATGCAATAATAACAGCATTCACAGCAGCATAAGTTCTATTTGAACATCAGAAGAACCTATTTCCCTGGGAGGGTGAGGGAGCCCTGGCCCAGGCTGCCCAGGGAGGGTGTGGAGGCTCCTTCCTTGGAGGGCTTCAAGCCCCACCTGGACACGTTCCTGTGTGACCTGATCTAGGTGGGAGCTGCTTCTGCAGGGGGTTGCACTGGATGAGCTCTAAAGGTCCCTTCCAACTCCACCATGCTGTGATTCTATGATAACCAGGGATGGCTGGGGAGCTCCTACTGTACAGAGGGCTGGGGCTCACACTGAGCTTCTGCCTCAGGTGTCTTGGGGGTTCACACCTCAGGAGCTGGAGAGAAGGGTCCTGCCCCTGGTTTTAGGTGTTTAGAGAAGGTGTGCTGGTCCAGTATTGGGTGGAGTTTTTAATAGAATAAATAATAGGTAAGAAGGGTTGAGGGGGGAGGGGAAAGGTGCCAAGAACAATGGAAAATGTTTCTCCCTTCCAGGCACTGGGAGAGACACCATTCACTGGTGACACCAAACTGGGAGCACTGGCTGATTCCCCAGAGGCTGTGCTGCCAGTCAGTGAGAGCTGGGCAGGCTGAGAGTTGGGCAGAGAAGAACCTGCTGAGGTTCAACAAGAACAAGGGCAGAGTCCTGCAGCTGGGGAGGAGCAGCCCCCTGCACCAGGACAGGCTGGGGGTGACCTGCTGGAGAGCAGCTCCAGGAGAAAGACCTGGCAGTGCTGGGTGATAATAAACTGCCCATGAGCAGCAACGTGCCCTCGTGGGCAAGAAGCCAATGGCAGCCTGGGGGCATCAAGCAGAGTGTGGGCAGCAGGGCGAGGGAGTTTCTCCTAAATCCCACCCAGCACACCCCATTTAGCCTCTGCACCAGGGTGTGCTGTGGCCAGAGGTGTGTTCATCCCTTCGCATTCTGGAGATTATCTTGGGTGAGCCATTTTCTCACTCTGGGCTCTTGCAGAGCTGCCTGAGGCATAAAGGAGCATGTGAATGAGCTTCTCCTTTAGCAAATCTGATGGAGCCACTTCTGAGAATCAAAATTTGGGGCTTTTTTCCAATGGTATGTGTCCCTCTGTCACAAAGATATGGAATGGGGACAACTTGCTACATGGGCAGCATCCACTGTGATCCACTGGGTACATTTACCTCATGCTCCTCTCTGCAGTCCTTGCTAAGGTGACTGCTCAGAAGAAGCAGAGAAACCACCTCTCACCTGAATGTGCAATCTGGGAATGTCAAGGGGAAGATCTGCTCCAAAATGGCCTTTCTCCCTTGGGCCATCCTGCAGATTTCTTTGATAAACCCAAGATATTCCCAGGAGCAGCAGGGATAACTGGATTTGTCTGCTTCTGCACCACTTCCCAAGATGTTCTGGTGGCAGAACATCTTCTGTCCCTCTCCTGTATTTTCTGGTCAGTACAAGGAAGGTGAGAGCAGAGAAAAAGGCAATGGCTAATTTCCCACAGCAGCAGCCAGCAACTTGTTTTAGTCCACAAGTCACTCAGCTGCAGAGACCTGATCTGAAAGGAACTTCCAGCTTTTAAAATGTTCTGTATCCCAGCAAAGCTCTTTCATTTCACACAGATTAAGAGTTAATTCAGGTCAAATAAGGATTAATTAGGCTGTGTAAACCAGCCCCAGACACCGATGCGCTAGAGATCTCTTTTAAATGAGTTGCTGGTACTGTAAGTCTGTATCTTCTGATGGCAAGACCTCTGGTGTATTATAAATTTGCAATCAGGTACCCCATGGGATGTGAGATGAGGGAAAATGTCAGTCTGAACAGTGCTTAAATCCCTCCTGCAGCTGAACTGCAGCCTCTTGCAAATTAGGTCCCGTTGGCAAAAAAAATCAGATAAAGAGATGGAAATAAATGATGTGAACAAAGGGCATCAAAGAGTATCATTTAAATTGTTATTGACTGTGGGCACGGGGAAAGGAGGGGAAAAAAATGCACAGCATGAAAACATAGTTAATAAGAACAGAGAATGGGGCCCTGGAGACAGGTGGAGTTGTGGGGTTTCTCTGTCTGGAGACAAAACATCAAGTAGTTCATGTGTTTCTGTCTGTTTTTGCACCTAGTTCACAGGTAAAGGGGGACACTAATACATATGTCACAGCCCAGGCCAAATTGTTTTGCTGTGCCATCTGCACTAACATCAGAGATTATTTATTCAGACTCTAGGGCAGGAGAAGGGACCAACATGTTGCTGGTGATTTCCAGGGTCTCTCATGATAACCTAAAAGCATTTAAGAGAGTTGCCAAAAAAATCCCAAATGAACAAGGTTTTTGAGGGGTAAAGTGTGGGGGAAAAAGCTCTCAAATATAGAGGCTGGGGAGAATTGCTCTTTGCAGAGGCTGGTCAGCTCAGGGGTGGTAGGTACAAGCTGCCTGCTTGCTGCTCTGCAGGAATCAGTCTGTTGGAGCCCCATAGGTCATCCTCAGGCTCCTAAAAATTGCTTCTAATGACTCATATCATGTCCTTCAGATGAGGTGTTAAACCAGGCATCCTGGAGGGTATCCAAGTGGAAGTTTAAGGCTTCACAGGCGCTTTACCCAAAGCAAAAAGGATGCAGCAGCACTGGAGCAGAGTCAGAGGCACCACTTCATCCTCTCCATCACCAGCAAACTCTGTGCATGAGCTGCTGCTGAACACCATGGGAGGCACAACCCCCCAGACAGCTAATGCAAAGGTAAAGCATGGCATGTTCTTGGGACACTTCCTCAGAAGACACAGGCCTCACCTTACTCCCAGGTTGTTTTATCTTCTGTAGCATTTTGCATGCACAGGGACACGTGAGGAACACGAGTTGTCTCCTGCAGCTGAACACCATGGGGTTTGGATAAAGGCTACCTGAATAAGCTGGAAATTTCCACTGCAGGGGAGGTGATTTTGTTTCAGAGGAAATATGCTGGATCTGTGAGTACTGGCTATTGTTCAAGCACTTAAAATAGACCCCACCCCCCCCAAAGCAAAAGGAAGACTATAGGTGCCATTCATTCAGCAGGCAGCATTAGTACTCACCCCTCCTCCTCTCCTTAGCAGCGTGGAGCCAGAGCAAATAACAGCAATAACACAATGCTGTAAAACCTGGAAGAAAACCAGACATCTGTTGCCCATCAGATATTACACCTTGGTGACCAAGCAGCTCAGTAAGTATGAAAGTGATTACTTACACTTTGACAGCATGGCCACAGCACAGAAATGGGAGGCTTTGTACAGCAGGCTTGCAAGGAAGACCTAGGAACAGCAGGACAAGTCACCAAGTCACTGGGAGAATATGTCCATGTTGCTCCTATTGTTGCTGTGAGACATCCACTGCAAAACAGCTGCAGGTTGATGAAGAGCAGATGGACCAGCTCAGGTAGCCTTGATTTCACCTGGGTGCCATTAATCAGCAAGCATCTGCTGCAGTGCTGGGGGCATCCCAGCCTCCCACACACACACCCCTATCCTAGCCCCAGCATCAAACCTCCATTGCCAAGATAAACAGTTTGACCTGCCCAACCAGCTACCAGCTTTACCAATGTCCAACAGCACAGACAAGCCTTTCTTTCCCCCTGTTCACCTTTCACTGGCAGTCTTTGGGCACTGTTAGGTACTTTTGTATCACAGCTAAGTAGACTCAGATACCTTCCTTTGAAGAACTAAACACAACTCCTCGGTTCATCTTCTGCTGTGGGAGCACAAGAGGCTCACAGAGAATTGAGCAAAACCAAGCACAGAGAAAGCCCAAAGGATGGGAAAGGTTTTTAGGACTGACAGGACATGGAGCATCTGAGGCAGTGAAAACTGTGGGAGACAGGAGTTGGGCTCAGCTTTGATATAAAAGCAATAAAGTGTTCACTGTATCTGGGGTGTCAGATGTAAACCCCAGTCATTCATGTCATCACATTCACCCATTTTTGTGTCTTCTTCTGAAGTAGCTGGAGATTCACACTCTTTAAGGGAAAAACCTGAACCAGACACCTGATCCAGCAACACCTACAATCCCATGGAAAAACCCCATTGTAGTTTAAACAGAGACCTCAAGGCTGAAAGTCTTACTCACTGTCCAAACCCCTATGAAATAGTTCATGAATGATGCACCAATAAGACAAGTTTCACATCTCATTTCTCTCCCATTATTCTCCCCTCAGGAGAGGGGACAGATGTAAAACAACCCCTGTAATTCCAGCCAAGCCCTTGCTCTTTTGCAGGCACAGCAACAGGGATTTAAACCCTGGTCTGTCATCCAGAGAGGAGCCCTCTGAGCAGCCTCTTTAGGCAGATGGTATCACACTCATCACAGAATCACAGCATGGTGGGGGTTGGAAGTGACCTCTAGAGATCATCCAGTTCAACCCCCCTGCTAAAGCAGCTCCACCTACATCAGGTCACACAGGAACGTGTCCAGGTGGGTTTGGAAACCTCCTGAGAAGGAGCCTCCACCCCCTCCCTGGGCAGCCTGGAGAGCCCAGAACTGGACACAGAGACTCCCTCTACTTGTTGGACACACTCTTCTTGATGCCCCCAGGATGCCATTGGCTTCTTGGCCAATACCATCTTTAGCAGATTCCATCACAACAGATCAGCCTTTCCTAGGGCTGGACCACAGAGGCAGGGCTTGGGGTGGATTTTCAGCTTCCTGGCTCCCTTCTCTTGGTGTAGGCTCTGTTAGATCCAGCAGATGAAACACAGAGGACAGCAGGAGATGTGCCCTCAGAGATACATGTAGAAATCTGGCTTCTGCTCCAAGCAAATCCGAGTTACAGGTTGCTGACATGAGCCCCAGATCCTGCAACTTTGATTCTCCAGCATCTTTAAAGAAATGCAATAATGGAGGCTTTTCTCCCCTCAGCTTTGTAGCAAAGTTTCTCAGTCTGTAGCTTTTCTCTTCCTCACACCATCCCAGCCCAAGCTCTGTAAAGTCTGTATCTGCATTTCTGCAGCTCGTTGGCCATGCAGATTCAAGCAGTGAACTGCAACTCAGAGACTTCCACAGGCATCAGGGGAGCATTGCATGCAAAAAAATCTAAACTTGAGTTCTACTTTCCCCCTGCAAACGTGGCTGGGTTTAAAAAAATGTGTCTGCTTTTGATTAGAAAGAAAAATAACAAGTCCCCCAGTTGAGTACAGGGTCCTTTGTCTCTACCACACATGCAGGCTCTGGACACTTGCCTGATGGGAACAGAGCAACACAACTCCACAGGAACTGGTGGAATGACACTGACAGAGTCCACTGAAGGATCTGGCCCTGCTGCCTCTGGGATAAGCTTGAAAAATCTCTGCAGAAGATCCCCTGTCTCTCCCCTTCCAGGCAGCTCAGGTTCCTGTTGAGCATCTCACACCTCTGTGCTGGGAAGGGATGATTTATTTGGCAGCTGGGCTTTCCCTCCTGGGGAGCTTCCTAATAGATCTGTGAAAGCAAAGGTTACATGGAGGCAGCTCCAAAGATGAAGTCATTGGCTTTGCTCTGAGACCAGAGATTTTAGCCAAGCCTGATGGTTTCAATAAAACAAAGCTCGTGAGCTTGCTGTTTGCCCAACCAGATAAGCTTTGCTGCTGCAGCACCAGGTGAGGGTTTGGATGGAGGGCAGCAGCCCCTGCACAGCCTGACAGGGTGAGAAGGAACTGCCTTGCAGTGACAAGCCAGGCACTTTCCCTAAGCTGGCTGGAATTGTGTGTCAGGACTTGATTACTCCAGGGATTTAAGGCTTCAAAGCAGCACTAACCCTTCCTGTGGGCAGGCAGCAGCTCCCTCCCTTCTCTGCCCAAACCCTACCTGCAGCATATCACCTACACAGGAACCAGAAGCATCACCCACACAGTGACCTGCATCCTCATCCACACAGGGACCTGCACCATCACCCACACAGGAACCAGAACCATCACCCACATAGGGACCAGCACCATGACCCACACAGGGACCAGCACCATGACCCACACAGGGACCAGCAGCATCACCCACTCAGGAACCAGAAGCATCACCCACACAGGGACCAGCAGTATCACCCACTCAGGAACCAGAAGCATCACCCACACAGGGACCTGCATCCTCATCCACACAGGGACCTGCACCATCACCCACACGGGAACCAGAACCATCACCCACACAGGGACCAGCACCATGACCCACACACTGACCAGCAGCATCACCCACTCAGGAACCAGAAGCATCACCCACACAGGGACCAGCAGTATCACCCACTCAGGAACCAGAAGCATCACCTACACAGGCACCAGCAGCATCACCCAAACAGGGACCACTCATGCTGGTGGGTAGCACAAGGGTGGCACAAGCTGCTGTGGTTCATGGGCTGGCCCCTCCTGTGCCTCAGCAGCACTGGGCTGTGGCAGTCCAGACACCTACTGGAGTTGTGTGTTGTCTGTGGAAAACAACATCCCAAATATTCAGTCTCAGTCAATCGTTCTGATTGCCTGTAGTTACAGTGGATCCTAGACTGAGACTGGTAAGAGATGGGTGTAATCACACAAGAGAGTTGTTCTAAAGCAGAAATGCATCTCCCTATACAAATACTCTGCTATGTAGTAGGTATATGTGTGTATGCACAGCTGAGGACATTGGTGGGCATAAAGCAATGCAATGTATTCTCTTTTTGACCTTCTCACCAGCTCTCTGCCTGCTAACCCATCTCCCCTGAGACTTACATCCAAACCCCAATCCTCTGAACAATTTCCAGCAGATTCCATTGGGGATGGGGTGAAAAAGCCCCACCTCAACATGAGATCTCTGTCTCAGGAACTGGTACAGCCACAGCTGAACTATGTTGGCTTGAGGGTCTCACAAGCAATCTTCAGGCCAGGTCTTCTTTCAGTTATTTGAGCATTTGCTCTTAATTGTGGGAGGTTCTGAGTGAATGCACTTTGCATGTCGTATGTTTGCATATAATTACATGCTGTTACAGTAACTTAGGCCAGATCCACATCCCAGCAAAACCAGGGGGACTGTTTCCAGCAGCTTCAGTCAGAAAACAGGATTCCAGCCCTCACAGAGCTGATTAAATAGTTAAAGGGCCAATCTTGTAACATATTTTTATGAATGAAAGCAGTTGGCTGTGACTTGTGAGCATTTGGGGGGGGGGAACCCTCACAAGGCATTTGGGAAACATTTGCAGTTTCCACAAGCTCCAGCAAAGAGTGTTCACCCCAAGCTGCAGAGCCTGTTATTCATTGCTCCCTAATTTAAGGGTGACACTGTCTGACTTCTGGGACTAGTCCCAGAGCATGTAAAACCAAGCTGCAAGCTCTGAGCACTCAAGGGAACGTTGCCTACTGATAGCAGCTTTCAGGCAAAGTGTCTGAAGAAGAGTTACAACTAAAACCCCCGAGCCACAAAGAGTTCCTGAGCAATCCAGAGACAAAACCACACATGAGCTCACTACACTGGCTGCAACAACCCCCAAAGCCCTGAGCATCCAGAGAGGTAACAAAACCCCCTTGATCTTGCTCAGTTTGGAGGGTGAGAAGTTGAACACGGTGCATGTATGTGGGGGAAGAGGACACAGGGAGCTCCAGCTGACCCTGCTTCTGCAGAGGGTTGGACTAGATGATCCCTAAAGGTCCCTTCCAACCCTACCATTCCATGATGCTGGGATTCTGTCACACAGGATTGGCTCCCAGCCAGCCAAACAAACGACTCTTTCCATGAGCCGGGATTTCATTTCATCCCGAGACCTGCAGAACAAAAGAGTCTTTCAAAAGCAAAGACACCAAGGCTGTGAAAAATGCCAGACCAATTTTTTTTTCCACCAGAGAAATCTAATTTGGGATCCCATTCAGCATGGCTGCTCCTTGAGGTGACCCTGTAACACAGATGATAGCTTTGCATTGTTTCACCCTCCCAGCAGCCTCCTGCCCGCTCTCAGCTGTGCCTCAGCCCTCCTGGTCACAAGGCTTCAAGTACACTCCAGCTTTTAACAACAATCTTTAGAAGACATAGCAACATTTTTTTGCCCCTGCAACTCTCATTCCTGAGAGTACTCAGGAACTCAGGAGCTGTGCTGTACTGCAAACAACAAAGATCTGCAATAATTACTTTGCCTGGAGTGATTTTGGCTGTTTCTCCATTAAAGACACACCACAGCCATCAAATCCAATTCATTCACCAGGGAAATGATTCAATATGTGATACACAAACAGGTTCCCAGAGGCTCCTCAGAGCCTGAGCAGGTCACTGCTGCCCTGCATGGACATGGCACAGGGGTTAAATCCAGATGGTGGCTGGTCACCAGTGTGTTCAATGATCTGGATGAGGGGATGGAGTCAGTCCTCGGTCAGGTTGCAGATGACACGAAGCTGGGTGGGTGTGTGGATCTGTGTGAGGGCAGGAGGGCTCTGCAGAGGGCCCTGGCCAGGCTGGAGCCATGGGCTGAGGTTCAACAGGGGCAAGGGCCCTTGAGTCACCTCAACCCTGCTCCAGGCTGGGGCAGAGGGGCTGGAGAGCTGCTGGAGGGAAAGGGCCTGGGGGGTTGGCAGAGGGAGGTGAGTGGTTGGACTCCATGAGCTTAAAGGTCTTCTCCAGTTAAAACGATTCAATGGATCTGTGTCAGAGAGCAGAGGGGACACTTCCTGAGGGAGGTAACAATTTGAAATCATTTGTAAAGTGCCCTGTAGAAGTGCAAACCAAAGGGAAGGCTGCACCAGCCAGCTGAGACAGAAACCTACCCAGAACCCTACCTTGCCTTGGATGTGCCATTTTAAGACACAATTCAGACTTCTGCAGGAAGCTTTGGCAGCTCCAGAGGTTGTTGTGTCTCTATTCCCAGCCCTGGTAGGTCTGAGCTCTTCACAGGGCCAAGGCAGGCTGCTGCAGCCCCTGTTTAAAGGCTCTGCCTCACATTCAGCTGTGCTGCATGGGGATGGGATCACAGCTCAGCTGGCCCCAGGCACTGCCAGTGCTGCTCACTGGGAATCTTCACTTTGACACTCACCAGTCAACCAGAGAGAGGAAAACAAATGGGGGATGAGATGGAAGTTTAAGAAACAGGGAGTCAAAGATGTGTCAGACAAGTGTAGGGACTGGCAGCAGTTCCTGCTGGACTTCACAGGGGAGCTGGCTGGAGAGACTTGGCTTGGGCTATACAGGCAGTCAGACCCTTTAATAAATGTATTAACAAGGATTAGCTTAATGAAATCAAAAAGCAGCTATTTCAAAGGGGAGTAAGGGCATGGTTTCCTCTGCAAATGGAACTAATTGGTTTAAATATCACACCTTAACAGGTGCAGCATCATGCAGAAAGTGCCCCCATCTCCAGCAGAAAGCTTGCAGGGCTGGGGGAAGTAGACAAGCTTTTGGGGACAAAAGCTCTTTTGTTGTGCCCCAAATCTGAACCAGAAGTAGTCTCCATACTCTTTGCTCCTGGGTCTGTGCTGACAACACTAACAAGGGCTGCTGCACAAAAGTTATGGAGGGTAATAAACATTGCCCATGCCATATCCCTCTGGTGAGTGGATAGGGTTTCATTTGGGCTCTAAAGGGGGTTTGGTCAGTTAAAATTATCCGTATAATACACAGAATTTCCTTTAAAATATCCTCCCCAAACTTGTGGAATAAACCTTTGCTGGCTTTTGGAGTTAATTGTGCCTCTTCCAGAGCAGTTGAGTCTGTTCCCTTAGAAAACCCAGTGACCACATGCTCCTGGTTTAATGCCAACACCTCTGCACAGTGGAAGCTTTCAGCTTTGTGCTGAAGACATTGAACCTTGAGGAGCACTTACCCACCTGTTCCACCTTGGGTTTACATGAGCTCTAATCAACAGTTGCACCAGTAAACTCATTTGTGACCATTTGGACCTCTGCTCTTGATCCACTCCCATCTCAGGCTTTGGTGGTGTGAGCTTTACAGGGAGCTGTGACTATCTCCTCCTGCTAGGTGATGTTTCACTATCATTAGTTATTGGATTAGCTCTAAAACAGCTGCAATGAGTGACTGCTCATCTCCAGAAGCCCAGTGCTCACACAGACCTCATTGAAGTGTTGCTTTTGCCTCCTAATACATCCTTTTCTCCAAACTGTGTAAAGCCCCCAAGAACAGAGCAAAGATTTCTGATTTACCTTTGAGGGAAAACAGGGTTTCTTGCTGAATTTGAGTGGTAGGTAAAAAAGCAGCTTGATTTTCCTGGTCTATAGAAAACCCCACTGCTACCTTTAGACCTGATATCTAAAGAGGGTTTGGGGCAATCAAACCCTTTGTGTGGCTGGTGGCTCTTTAATTACATGATATGAATCCTTTGGAAGTGTGTTATCTTTATAAGGCACATCAGAGAGCTCAAGTGACTGCCCAAGAACAGCCTGTTACAGACTGTGGGGATGTTGGTGTGGGGAGAAGCTGAGGGGAGGGAGGGCCACCAGCAGCCTCAGCAGGATGAGGGGCTCAACACTCACCTTTTAGGTATTTATCAGCACTGATAAGGTCCCCCCTCAGCCTTCTCTTCTCCAGCCTAAACAGCCCCAGGTCCCACAGCCTTTCCTCATAAGGAAGATGCTCCAGTCCCCTCAGCATCTTGGTGTCCCTGCACTGGCCTCTCTCCAGCAGTTCCCTGTCCCTCTGGAGCTGGGGAGCCCAGAACTGGCCACAGGACTCCAGATGAGGCCTCAGCAGGGCACAGTGAACAACTACATTGAAACCAGAGTTTCATAAACAAGAAAACATCCAGCATAAACTCCATATTCTTCCATGATTTTCACTAGTGCTTCATTGAAATCTGCTGAGTGGGTGTAAAAAAGGGCACCAGCCTCAGATGTCAGAGGCATCCCATCCATTCAGCATCACCTTTGCCCATGCTGGGTTTCCAGCTGGTGTACTGCTCCACTGGTCTCAGCAGAGCTGCCCCAGGCTGCATCACCAGAGGATATGACCTCAGGGAGCAGGCTGCTGCCTGCATTTACCAGGTGAGTGCATCTCATTTTGGCAAGCAACTGCAGCACACCAGGTATCAGCCTTTCCTATGCATAGCCTGGTATTGCCTGCAATCAGCACAGGAGATAATGTCATACATTAAGGCCTGAACCTCCCTGTGACACCTCTATGCAGTTAAAATGCCTGTTCTATATATATATATCCCTAGATAAAAATGTATATTGTAAAGCAATGAGGAGGGTTAATCTCATTACAGCCTCTTCAGAGTGCAGTGTGAGAGCAATCAAAATAGAGACAAGAACCACGTGGATGCTGATTTCTGTGTGAGGAAAGGACACCATCAGCACAGCATATCAGGGGCAGGACACCAGCTAAACCCCTCTCACATCCTCCCTCTTGGGCTCTGGGTCCATTTTCCCCACTACACTCTACACCACCAGCCTCAGAGGAGCTGTCACAATGTAATACCAAGGAACTTGTGGGGCAGGATGGTGAAGAGAACGAGCAGGGAATTGGAAAGGCAAAAGGAGACCTGGGTAGCCAGAAGCAGGGCAAGAGAGCTGGATTCAGGGTGGGAGGTCAAAGCTAGAGGAGCCACTAAATGAGGTGGAGACAGGTGATGAGAGGCTGATTTGGGGATAAGGGAATCAGGGAAAACTGGGAGATACTTGGATTCCATGGAAAAGGGATGGATGTGATAGTAAGGCTCAAGACCTGCCTGAGGACAGGGGTGTGGAGGCTCCTTCCTTGGAGGGCTTCAAGACCCACCTGGACACATTCCTGTGTGGCTTGATCTAGGTGGAACCTGCTTCTGCAGGGGAAGTTGGACCAGATGATCTCTAAAAGTCCCTTCCAACTCCCACCATTCTGTGATTCTATGATTTGTCTGCAGAAATGAGTAGATGAGCATCAGGGAGCCCCAAGAAGGGAAGTCCCTCAGCATCCCTCAGGCAGCACATAAGCCAGCTCAGCCCTGCTGCCTCTGTCCGTGCCCAAAATGGGATGTAAGAGGCAGCTTTCATTTTCCATGAGGTCAAAACCCTAAAACTACTATGAGGACTGGTTACTGGGGCTGGTGAGTGACCACCAAATCAAGGCTTTTTACTGCTGAAGTGCCCATGAGTCTTTAAGAATTGATGGTGTGGTCTGGTGCTGCGTGTTGATTAATGAGCTGAGCCTCTGGAGCCTACAGCCACTCCTTAGGGATGCCACAAGGCTTACAGGTTCTTGCTATGGGAAACTGAAGGGTGGTTTAAGCAACACCAGCTTCTCAGCAGCTGTCAAGGTGGGGTTTGGTAAAGCAAATTAGCCCTTGAAGGTAAAAATAAACCCCACCATCCAAAGAAAGTGCAGAACTGGGCTGAGAGAAAGCAGTTTGCATGCTTGTGGTGACTTACCATGGTGCAATATGCCTGCTGTTTTAGCTCATGATTCCAAGGTTGAATTAAAAGCCTCACATGTGGGGAGGAAGGGGGTGGCACCAGTTTGTGCCCTGAACACAGTGCTGGTGGAGCCTTCTCCTGCAGATTGCAAGCACATGGTTTCTCTGCAGCAATTGCAAAGGGGTTCTGTGCCAGGTTGAAAGCCTTTGCACATCAAACACTTCTTATCATGTCTTCTGCTGCCCTCATTTTGATTTTGCATCTTCAACTAATACATAAACACCAGTGTTATCTGCAGTGCCTGGGCTGAGCTTCATGGGGCTTCAAATCAGCTCCTCTCCAGGGAGGGGAGTGTGTGTACCTCGACTTACAGGCCCATGGGCAGGACAGGTACAAAGCCAGGCACCCAAATCCTGTCAGAGGTGACCTGTGTGCCCTCTCTCAGCTGATACCTCATTGCAGAGATACACTTCACATATGAGACAGGGCAGATGGAGGGTCTGTGTCTGGTCTAGGGCAGCAAAAGCCCTGTGATGGACTAGCTGTGTGCACCAGCACATTGACTTGTCATTATCAAGTGCAGCAGAGCAGATAAAACTACTAGATATATAAAAATTAGTTAATGCTAAGATGCAATGATTTGGGCATTTGCAATGCTGCTTTCAACTGGATCAATATTTCCCAGGTCATTTTCCTGTAGCTTTTTAACCCTGTGATGGCACCTGAGCTCCATGCCCTGAGCAGCAGCTGAGCTGGGACACGTAGGGAAGATTTCTGCTGGGTTGAGACCAGTTGTGTTTCAGAAGTGTATCAGTTCCTGGAGACTGGTTAGACACCATCTCTTTTATTCAAGAGAGCCTAATTGTCATCCAGGACATCTGGGAAGATCTCTCAGGGGCTTGTGTTGACAGAACATTAACTAACACACGAAAGCTCTGGGATCCCAAGACATGATCCATCACTGAGTAAAGACAAGTTGCCTGCATCACACAGGATGAATTCATGGAGAAGCCAAATGATTAGCATAGAAAGGTCATCTGCTTGTCTGTCATTATGTGTGAGGCAGATAGGCCATAATGTGCACAGGAGCTCCCCATGGAGTGGCAATTGGCCTCTCACTACACTGTTTCATTGTTCTTTTTCAAGCTGGTGAAGAGCTTTCTCATTGCAGCTAGAAACACTTGCAATGTCTAAATCTGGACTACTTCTGTCTTCTATAGGTGAGCATGAACTATAAAAGAAGTTCCTTGCATGAGTATTACTGCTCTCCACTAGACACAGGCAGACCCTAAAGGTTTGAAATGGGTTCTGCATTGCTTGTTGGGATAGAAGAGCTCGATTTTAATGAGCAGAAGTCTGCATCTGAATCCAAGTATCATGTTTTCCTTCCTTTTACACCAAGAGCTGTGCCATATAAGTTTAACCAAGTGGCTGTAGACACCCATCAACAAAAGCCAATGGCCAATGCTGCTGATTCCTCTATCTCACAGAAAGTCAGCTGGATCTTGCTGAGCAAGCACTAGCTAGACAATTCTTTTCACCACATCAGCCAACCTGCTGCAAATAACACCAAGAAAGTACCCCAAAAGCAAGGCATTCTGGAACTGGACAAAACAAAAACCACCCACTTTGCTCTGTCAGTGGTGAGCACATGGTTTATGTCACTCCATTGTGAACTTGGATGTAATCCCAGTACACTTGAAAAGCACAAAACCAGACCAGCTATGAACATTATTCTACTGGGACTTGGGCTTTGCAGGTTTTCTACTCTTGTCCATAGTACATGATTTCCAGAGCTGCTCTCTGTCACCTTCACCATGCACTTCTCCCCAGAGTGGCACCTGGTTTCTTGGGCCAGAAAACCTCTGCCCTCTCCTACACTGGGTCTGTAGTTGCCTCTCAGATTATAGAAACATTTTGGTTGGAAAAGACATTTAAGCTCATCAAATTCAACCCTTTCCCTCACCCTGCCCAGCCCAGCACTGACCCACAGCCCTCAGCACCTCAGCCCCACGGCTTTGGGATCCCTCCAGGGCTGGGCACTCCCCCAGCTCCCTGGGCAGCCTGGCACAGGGGCTGACACCCCTCTCAGGGAAACAGTTCTGCCTCAGCTCCAACCTCAATCTCCCCTGGGGCAACTCCACCCCCTTTCTTCTTGTCCTGTTGCTCATTACTTGGGAGCAGAGCCTGACCCCCAGCTCCCTGCAGCCTCCTGTCAGGGAGTGTCAGAGTGCTCCTGTCTGGCCTCAGGCTCCTCTTCTCCAGGCTCAACACCCCCATTCCCTCAGCCCCTGCCCAGCCCCTTGTGCTCCAGCCCCTTCCCCAGCTCTGTGCCCGGCTCTGGCCACGCTGCAGCCCCTCAGTGTCCCTGTGGCAGTGAGTGAGGGGCCCAGCACTGACACAGCCCTGGAGCTGCAGCCTCCCCAGGGCCCAGCACAGGGGACAATCCTTGCCCTGCTCCTGCTGCCACCCCACTGCTGAGCCCAGCCAGGCTGCCCTTGGCCTTCTTGCCCCCCTGGGCACGCTGCTGGCTCCTGTTCAGCCGCTGGCACCAACCCCCCCAGGCCCTTTCCCTGCAGCAGTTTCCAGCCCCTCTGCCCCAGCCTGGAGCTGCCTGGCCTTGGGGTGGCCCAAGGACAGGACCCAGCACTTGCCCTTGTTGAACCTCATCCCATGGCTCCAGCCTGGCCAGGGCTCTCTGCAGAGCCTTCCTGCCCTCACACAGATCTACAAACTCACCCAGCTTCATGTCATTCTCTCTCCAAAGCTGAAAGCAGAAAATCAGTGCTAGATGGTACGTGGACATCTTTAGCATGTCCTTGAAATGCTGTCGGGCTGCACTTCTTCCCTCTGCAGGCCCACTCACCACACATGGGCTGCTTTGGGCTGTCATGCACCCCTCACCCAAAGCAGAGTCATCACATTGTAATAAAGCTGAATATTTGAGCTGGTCAGTGGGTTGGGTTGAAAACTTGCCCCCAAACATCAATGACACATGTCTATAGTGACAGTATTTCACAGACTTTATGAGAAGACCTTGGAATCTTTATAGTGCATCCTATCAGAAGCAAAGTGTCCTGCCTGCCTTTGTGTTAACCTTGCCAGCAAACAGATCTATAGCACCTCATATGATTTCATCTCTGAAGTTCCCATTCAGAAAAGAGACACTGCAAATCCATAACAATTGAAACAGAGTTGAATTTGAACCAAGGTCACGGTAGCTTGAGAGATGACCTGCTGTGTGCAAAATTAACCTCACCCAGTGCATGTGCTGCTGGGTTTACAAGCAATGCTCTGAACCCCTGCTATTCAGAGTACCAAAATGAACAGTGTTTGCAGAAACAAAGGTGGACTGATGGGTATGAAGGACAGAAGGAAGCAGTATGGTCATTTTACCTATCTTCATGCATAAAACAGGCCAGCAAACACCACTGGGAATCCTCTGGTGAGATGCCATGCACTTCTCTGATCTCAGCTTATCTCTGAGAAGAGTCAGGCCAAAACACAAAAGGGGAAAAAAATTCCTGTTGGCCTCAATAGGGGCAAATTTCACAGACTCACAGAGTGGTGGGGGTTGGAAGAGACCTTTAGAGACCATCCAGGCCAACCCCATGCTAAAGCAGGTCCCACCTAGATCAGGTCACACAGGAACATGTCCAGGTGGGTTTGGAAACACCCTAAGAAGGAGCCTCCACACCCTCCCTGGGCAGCCTGGGCCAGGGCTCCCTCACCTCACAGGGAAAGAGTTTTTCCTTGTGTCTAAATTGAACATTTTGTGCTCCAGCTTCTTTCCATTAACACTTGTCCTGTCACTGGGTACAACAAAGTGCTGCCCCAACCTCCTGACACCCACCAGTGAGACATTTGTAACTATTCATGAGCTCCCCCCTCAGTCTCCTCTTCTCCAGGCTGAACAGCCCCAGTTCCTGCAGCCTTTCCTCACAAGGAAGATGCTCCAGTCCCCTCAGCATCTTGGTGTCCCTGCACTGGCCTCTCTCCAGCAGTTCCCTGTCCCTCTGGAGCTTGGGAGCCCAGAACTGGACACAGGACTCCAGATGAGGCCTCAGCAGATATGGCAGAGGGGCAGCAGAACCTCCCTCCACCTGCTGGACCTGCCTTGGGGCTCCTGTGCTAGAAGCATGACTGCATCCGTGCCCAGCAAGCAGAGGCTGGTTGGTTATGTGAGCTCCATTAACACACTATCAGCATTTGATGCATGGGGAAGGTGACCTATTGCTTTACCTGTTAATAGCTCTTCTACCAGGAATGTTTGTATAAGCCAGCTAAAAGTTAGCCAGCTTTCTCCATTCAGAGTTGCACCAGTTGACCTTGGAGTGTTGTTCTTCAAAGGATTTTGCAAACCTCTTGCAGAGCAGCTGTGTGATGCCCTTCTATCAGTGTTGTACTAATGGGCACTCACTACAAACATGCTTAGCCTAAGCTGAGAGGAGCACTCTTAAGCTGGGGAAGGCTTCACACAAGGCTGGCTGTGTGCAGGGACACAGGTTCCAATGTTGCTGTGGTCAAGCCCCTGGTTTAAAGACAGGGGTTTTCTAAAAAGCACAAAGGCAGCGTGGAGGGAGCTTGGGTAATAGGCTGGAGATACCCACCTCAAAGGAAGGGAGGGAGACTTGGTTTCTTGGTGTATTAACAGTCTTCAAAGGACTCAGCTCATGCTGCTTGAAAGTCTCCTCCAAATGCAAGTTCACCCACATGGACATTGGCTGCAGGAACGTGTTCACTTTAACAAGGGATGAGTCTGAAAACACCCTGAAATGAAAAGCACAGCAGCAGCAAACCCTTCCAGCTTGACATGGCTGGGCTGGAGCAGTTGGAGTATGCTTCCAGGTTGTATTTTTGGCTCCCCAACCAGAGGAAGCTGTTTGATCACGGAAGGCAGCGTGCAGCCGCTCGCTCCCTTGAAACAGCAGCTCTGACAGACCTAATCCCCTTCCTCAATCCCTGGGGCAGGAAAAAACCTCTGCAAGTGTTCTACCCAGAGCCTCAGACCACGTTAATGGTTTTAACTTCAGACATTTGGAGGCAGTTCCTCATTGCAGCACTGTCTGCTCCATCCCAGCCCTGTCTGGATGCCGAGGACTGTGCCAAAGCCGTGGGACACCCACAGCAACAAGCCCCCCAGTGCCTGAATTGCCTCAAGTGCTGAGCAGGGCTGACAAATCCCAGCTTGCACTACTCCCCCCTCCCCTTCTTCTTCTACATTAACAAAAGAAGCAGGGGGGTTGTGGAGGGGGAAGAAGCCTAAGTAATGGATTTTTTTCTGCTTCATTTTACTCCCACCTTCTCTGCCCCCTGTAATCTGATTTTTTACACCTCATTTATGTGTTTTTATTCAGCTCATCTTTGTGTTTTCTTCTTTTCACACCTTTGGATCAGCTCTCTCCCCATGTCTGGCACCTGTGATTATATCCTTCAGCTTCACAATGCAGACTTGCAGAGCAGCATTTAATAACAGGGAGGATTTGAGTGACTGGAGCTTTGATAATGGTGGTGGGAAAGGCACAATCGCTGCCTTTTCAACAATACACTTTGTGCAGAAAGCGCTCGACAGTGTCACAATCTGATTAAGAAAAAAATATATCCCAGATTCCACCCATAATTATACCCTCTCTCCTTTACCTATCCACCTTCTTTTCAAAACTGAGCTATTGTGGGTGACACCAGTCTCTGGGGAGCTGGGGGTGGTGGGACACAAGCCTGGAGAGAGACAGAGAGGAGAAAACAAAGTTCTTTTCGCCGTGATACGCTCTCACATCTCACCTTGTGCTTGGCCATGGACAGGCCTGCTCTGTCTGTGCTCTGGAGAGGCTTTTAGAGTGAAGAAATGTCCTCTGACTGGTGGCATGGCTGGTAAGCCATTGGAAAAGCAAGCCCTGAAGGGTTTCTAGAACATGAAGAGGTTTTGCAGTGTGCGATGGTCAGCTCTGCTCAGCCTCCTGCCTGGGAGAGGGAAGGAGGGGTTGTGGGTGCACAGCTCTTGCTAAAGATAAGATGCATGTGCTCTGCTGCCTCGGGACTTCTTGGGATGAAGGACCCCACAGCACTTCTGAATGCACCCTGACCCTTTCCCAAATGCAGAAGGTCAGGAGATGTGAAAGCTGTGGCCCTAAAGCAGCCCAGGGTGCTTCCCAGCTTTGGCTGGACTTTAGGTTAGTCTTTTACCTCCACACAGTTTAAACCCTCTGAAACAGTTTATAAAGAGAGGATGGACTGTCCAAAGTGCAAAGCTCTCCAGAGAAATCCATGACCACCCCTGGCAGACAGAGATCAAAGCACATTTGATGTCCCAAACACCACAGAGACCTCAAGGCATCCAACTGGACACATCTGTGGGTGCAAGGAGGGGACAAGACCAGGACCCCAAACCTCACTCCTCAGGTACTCATCCCAGAAGCTGAGCTCTCCCTGCCTTGGCCTTCTGATTTATGCCAGCTAGAAATTGCTGGGGCTGGTGTGAGTGATGAGGGTCTGAGGTGTCTCTGCTGTGTTGCAGGCAGTGGCAGGAGCTTGAGCCAGCTGCTCTGCCTTGTGCAGCTCAGTCTCTGCACTTTGACTCATGGAATTTCCAGTAAGCTGAGATGCTGCATCCATCAACGCTGGCAAAGGACCAGCATCATGAAATGGTTTGTAAGAAGCATCCTTGGGAAGAGATTCAAGTAACAGCTGGCCTGGGTTGTTTGGACTGGGCATACCTGATTTTAAATGCCTGAGGGATCAAGGGACTGAGCAAACTTCCAGGAAGGTTTTAATGATGGGGTTACTAGCATCAACTTCTGCCTAAATAGAGTAATGTGAAGGGGGAAAAAAGCCCCCATTTTGAGGGTCTGAGGGCTGCCATGGCACAGGAGAACCTGCCCTCAGGGGTGGGATGGACATGCCCTGATGGGCAGGTTGGAGGTGGCTGCCATGGAGACAGGGCTGCTGCAGGCACCGGCCTTCCCAGGGGCACCATCTGCTGCCATGAGTGCAGTGCTCCCAGGGCCAGGGCTGGAGCAAACACTCCCTCTGTCTTAGCACGAGGCATGATTGTATTCTCCTGGATTTGATAAAGATGGATGCAGCCCCAACAGCCAACGTGCTCAGGCCTGAGGCACCAGCACAGCAGTGCCAGTGGGGCTGGGCCCCGCGTCCCTTCCTGGGCTGAGCATATCTGCCTCATTTTATGGACAATCTTACAGCCTGTGGCAGATAACAGCACCTGTGTCTGGCCTACAGGAACCACTAAGTTGCCAGTAAGCATTGTCTTTTTCTTCTGCTGCATTCATGAAATCACAATGGTTGGAAAAGACTGTTAAGATCATTGAGTCCAACCCTCTCCCCTCCCCTGGCAGGCCCAGCACAAACCCACGGCCCTCAGCACCTCAGCTGGGTGTCTTTTAAATGTCTCCAGGGATGGGGACTCCAGCACCTCCCTGGGCAGCCCCTTCCAATGCTTGATAACCCACTTGGTGAAAAAATTCTTCCTCATCTCCAATCTCAATCTCCTGTGGTGCCATTTGAGGCCATTTCATCTTGTTCCATCACTTGGGAGCAGAGACCAACCTCCAGCTGCCTGCGGCCTCCTGTCAGGGAGTGTCAGAGTGCTCCTGTCTGCCCTCAGCCTCCTCTTCTCCAGGCTCAACACCCCCATTCCCTCAGCCCCTGCCCAGCCCCTTGTGCTCCAGCCCCTTCCCCAGCTCTGTGCCCGGCTCTGGCCACGCTGCAGCCCCTCAGTGTCCCTGTGGCAGTGAGTGAGGGGCCCAGCACTGACACAGCCCTGGAGCTGCAGCCTCCCCAGCACAGATTACAAGGGGACAGTCACTCCCTTTATGCTGAATGAATCATTTTTCTTTCTATTCCAACCCATTTTGAAACAACATGTCAAAAAAGCCCCAAGCAGATCCCCCCTCAGCTATCATGGAGAACAGAATCCATCGGGTCTACATCTACAGTTGAGATCTCACATTTAACAAGTGACTTTGTTTTCCACAATTGGATGTTAATATCTGTCCTACTATGGTCAAAGCCATGTGAATTCTCTTAGGTAAAGGACCTAGCTGCCAAAAACCAAAGAACTGAAGCTGGATAACACTGAAATCTAAACATATATGCCAACATCAACATGAGCATTACTCTAAAACCCATTGCTCAGGTCAAATGTTTTCTAGGCACCATGCTTGTAGCTGTTCCTCTTTTATACTTACCTTGATTTAATTGAAAAGCACAACTGTTCTCACTGCTGCTCCCTTCCATCCCCCAAACTGAAGCCCTCAATTTGCCACTGAATGAAGCATTGTTGGTAACTCTCTAAGTAAGCCTTTGCTTTCAATTATTCAGGGGAAAGCAAAATAGAAAGTTCTTCCAAACAGTTGTGTTTTGTTTAGCCATAAATGTAAGAGAAATCTGTATTTCACAGAGCTTTAACAGGAGCTCACAGTCTAAATTACAGAGGGAAAGAGGAAATACCTGTGAAATAATTGTGAGGAGTCTAAGTAGTAGAATATCAGAGTGGTGAAACCAAACTCAAATGATCTTATTCTTCTCTCTGCCTGGGGCTCTGCCCTCCTTCCAGTGTGGCCACAGCCCTGAATCAGTATCACAGCCATGAGACAGGACAGTAATGTCAGAGGCCAGATGCTCATTGTGCACAGAAAAGAACACACAGAATCTCCAGGGCTGGAAGGGACCTGGAAAGCTCATCCAGTGCAACCCCTCTGCCAGAGCAGCACCACCTAGAGCAGGGCACACAGGGACTCATCCAGCTGGGTTTTGAATGGCTCCAGAGAAGGAGCCTCCACAGCCCATCTGGGCAGCCCCTGCCAGTGCTCCCTCACCTCAACAGGGAACAAATTCTTCCTTGTGTTGCTTTGGAACCTCTTCTGTTGCAGCTTGTGCCCGTTGCCCCTTGTCCTCTCATTGGCCATCACTGAGCACAGCCTGGCTCCAGCCTCCTCACACCCACCCTTGATGGATTTGTAACATGAATGAGCTCACCCCTCAGGCTCCTCCAAGCTGCAGAGCCCCAGCTCCCTCAGCCTTTCATCACAAGGGAGATGCTCCACTCCATCATCTCTGTGGCCCTGCACTGAACTCTCTCCAGCAGCTCCCTGTCCTTCTGCAACTGAGGGGCCCAGAACTGGACACAATATCCCACATGTGGTCTCACCAGGGCAGAGCAGAGAGGGGCAGCAGAACCTCTCTGCACCTACTGCCCACAGCCCTGCTAATCCAGTCCAGGCTGCCATTGGCTTCTTGCCTACGAGGGCACGTTGCTGGCTCAGGCTCATCCTGCTGCCCACCAGCACCCCCAGCTCCCTTTCCCCTACACTGCTCTCTAACAGTTCATTCCCCAGCCTGTGCTGGTAAAAACCAAAAAAATACAAACAAACCAGCTCTGTGCTAATCACCATCCTTATGCCACTGTGCTACTCATTTTGAGGGAATCATCCCTTTACATTTTATTACACAGCTCTCTGTCTTCCTCCATTGAAATCAATGGCAGACAGAGGAGGCAGCCTGTTTTGTTATGGTCTTCCAGGCAGCTCAGACACTTCTGGGAATCAGGAACAGAAGAATAATGTGTTTCAATAAGCAGCTTATCGACCAAGCAGGAGTTAAGTGAACCTGTGGTGTACTTCTCCAGCATCTCTCCTCTCACATGATTATTGCACTTGCCTTGTGCTTTGCTTTTGTTCCTCTGACAATCAATACTTTGCAGTGGCTTGCCTGGGCCACAGCCCAGGACAGCAGGTTTGCTCCCACCAGTTCCCTCCTCTCCAAAACATGGGAGCACTGGCTGTTGCCCCAGTAACCAGCCCATCAGAGCCATAGTGCTCACCTGCTGGATCTTCAGCCTTCTGACCACAGCTGGGCTCGCAGCCCTGTTCTTCAGAGAGGCACAGGGAAGGAGGAGAGGCTGCATGAGCTTCAGGTCAAAGATTTCCCTAGAGAAACACAGAAGCCATTGTCCATGTTTCCTTTTAATTCATTTAGACAATTAAAATAGAGATGCTGACAAGAAATCCACTGCAAAAGCAGACCTTTTTTTCCAGGGCTGAAATGGAGAAGAGCAGCAAGAAGCAGTCTGGTGAGTCACAGTAAAGCCACAGCTGGGGCATGATCTTGTCTGTTCTATTTGGGGATGAACTGACCATGTTTCAGATGCCAGTTGCCCAGAATGCCCCACACTTGTTACAAACAGGGCCAGATGGACCCTTCTCAGGTGATGGACCCAAGAGCAGATCTTTGCTCCAGCACACAGAGCTCTGACCTTGATGCACCAGATCACAGGGCTTCCCACAGACCTCCTGGAGCACAGGAAGGAAATCCTAATGCTATTTATACTCCAACATCACAGGAGAGACCCAGTTTTAGCATTGAGAGTAAAAGGCTGTGAGACCTGGGAGCTGTCATCTGTTAAACACCTTCTGCAGGTAACAGAGAATGTGCCTGCAGGCCAGGCAGCTGCCTGACCTCTGCCTGGTACCAGAAAAGGCAGATGGGCTCCCTCAGAGGGGTTTCTTTATATTTTAATGGAATTATCTGCTGCATTTTACAACAGTTATGAATATATGGCATTCTCAAAGAGAGCAAGTGTCCACAGACTGCAACCTGTAGCTCCTGTGTTGTGCAGAACAGCATTAAAAGCATTATTTAAACTCAAGCTGGGGACCATTTTCATTGACCACGGCTGCTGGAGGTGAAATCATGTTGTGGGTTTCTCCTGTGCACAAAAGCTGCTCCTGTGCATGTGGTGTGCAGAACATCTGCTGTACAGGGCACCTGCTGTGGTGCAGGAATGGGACGTGTGGGAAGGTTTTAATTACTCACCATGGCAACCTCCATTAATAGCAATAATCCCCCAGAAGAAGCTGGATCAGTCCTTCTCCCACCTCCACACAAATACCTCCAGGAAGGACATTTGTGCTCTTGGGCACCTGATGTGAAGCTGCAGAGCCTCAGCATGAGGCCTCATGCAAAATGAGGTTGTCCCATCTCTGGCAGCTCTTGGGTTCAACTCTTCTGGCCCAATCCGGGGACATCCCACCACATCCATTCCTAAATCCACAGCACTTCCCATGCTGTTGCTTCTCCCACAGCTGAGACAAGCTCATCTTGTTATATGGTGAACCAGCTTGTTAAGGATGGTTTATCCTGAACTCATTGATCTGAAGTTTGGATTACTTTGAAGCTAAACCTCTCCAATCAGTGTCAGGGAGATGCTCCTCCAGGAATCAGTGGAGGTGGAATTTGTGTCCCTCCTGCAAGGAGACACCTCTGAGCTACATCTCACCTTCCTGCTGCACCCAGCAGCCCTACACAGCAATTCCCAAGACCCCAGGGTGCTGTGTGGGCAAGACATCGACTGCCCTGCTTTCCTGCAAGGAATCAGAGGAAACTCCAAGGCAAAATGGAAAACCCCAAAGGGAAATGGATAATCAGTTGCCAAACTGCCCCTGCAGAGCTGGATGGGGAAAGTTTTGCCAAATTCAGTACACAAGTGCTAAAAAACACAAGCAAACAGACAAACCAACCAACCCCCCAGAGAGGAGACAGGGATGCATCATGTAATCACAGCTTTGATGGTTTTACTACTGCTTCACCTGTCAGTCAGTCCACAAAGGAACTTTGCCCACTGCCACAACCATCATAGCCACTTTTAGCTCTCGAGTTCCACTTCTATGGCACAAAAACACACCAAAGTTTCTCCCAGATGGCAGAAGGTTCTTTGGGAGCTGGCTGCAGGGCCAGGAGAACTGCAGCTCCTCCATCCAGCACATGATGACACACCATTGTTATTTGGCCAAAGTCAACAGCAGCAGTGGCTCAGGTTTTATCAACATTTCATAACTGTGCACTCAGCCCATCCTGGTTTCTTCTCAATCAAGTTACAGAGGGCTGCAGAGCTGGATGGACTCAGAAATGCCTGGAGCTACAGCCAAGCCAATGCAAGGTGACCCAATGTCCTTTTCTTTAGGAGAATGCCACGAGAAGACAGTAACAGCAACAAGTCCCAGAGAGAAGCTGCCCCTGGAGCTCAGCATCTCCCCCAGACCCCACCACGGAGCTGAGCCACAACCCATTTGTGCCATTCTTCACTCTCATGTGCTGAGGCTTCCCAATGCCTGCTGCCCCAGCATGAGACTGAACCCTCCCTCTGCAGAAGTGCTGGCAGAAGGTGAAGTTAATTATGTCAGAGGCAGATGTCTGATAAATAAACAACCTTGGAGAAATGATGTGGCACTTGAAATGCAGCGTCCTTCGCCTCCCCTTGCAGGCTCCTGGGAAAGCACACAGCTCATGGCACGGTGCAGGGCTCAGGAAGGCCTGAGGAAGGGAGCAGTGCCTGCTGTCATGCTCTCCCCCTGCTCATGCCAGGGAGGCTCATGACAGGCTCAGCATTCTTTTTGTTGGTGGTTTCTGTTGGGTTTTTTTATGTCACAAATCCACTGACTCCAACAAAGCAAAAGAGCCCATGGCCAGGTAAGGATCTGGCTCTTACTCCTTTGTAAAAACACTTTGTGCAAGTTTAGTGCTTTTTATGTGCAGATTTTAATCAATCTGCCACAGTACAACCCTGCATGATGGGCTAATAGACTTATTTTATGACAGAGAAAACAGAAACACAGAGACTCAAGCAAGCTGTCTAACAAGATGCATTTAGAGCCATGACGTGTGCTACAGAGCCTGAGCACTGGGAGAAAGCCAAATCCACCTATCCCAGATTCATAAAGAGAAGCTGATACAAACCCCCTCTGGCATTTGTAACCAGCTCATGTCACAGGAGCCTGACCATTTCACACATGGATGTTAGAACACTCCCAAACCCTCCCAGTGATGTTCAGGTAATGACTGCACCAGTAACCTCTTTCTAAACACACAAAAGCTTTCTCCAGCAGTGCAGGTGGGAGCTCAGAGGTTTTGAAAAGATTGCTTGGATTTGGAGTATTGTCCACAAGGACCATTCAGAACAAAGAGGTAAGCAGGAACAGCACAGAGAGGCTTTCTCCTGCCACGAGAAAAAGGCTTTGCCCAGCAGACAGCATTCCAAGCTCTCTCTTTCCCCATGTAACACTCCTTTCCCATCACCTTTTTGTAGGGATATGTAAGATTTTAGGCTGGAAGGCACCAGCCTCCTGCTGTCAGGATACTCATGTGTCCAGCTCAGCCCTCCCTCACCTATGCTGCACCTCCTGGGAGACTTGGGTCAACTGGTGATTGCTGGAAGTGCCCAAACTCTCTATAAACCAAGTAAGAGCAGCCCTGAACTGTTGCCAGGCTATGCAGGAGACAGGTATTAGGTTCAGCTGTCTCTCTTGCAGCAAGGGGAAAGAGGGAGAGAAAGAAGGGAGAGAAAGAAGGGAGAGAAAGAAGGGAGAGAAAGAAGGGAGAGAAAGAAGGGAGAGAAAGAAGGGAGAGAAAGAAGGGAGAGAAAGAAGGGAGAGAAAGAAGGGAGAGAAAGAAGGGAGAGAAAGAAGGGAGAGAAAGAGGGACAATGTTCCATTGTTTATAGATTACTTACTCTTTTTCTTTTCTTCTTAATTAAAAGTTTAAATAGAGCCCTGAAACTTGATCATAGACACTTTGGCAGAGGGTAGCCACCTGGAACCAAACCTTAAAAGCCATGAAAGACCTGATTTGTAAGAGAGGGGCAATAAAACATCATGGAAAAACCCAGCAGTAGCTGTTAGGAGTAGGTTGTCGTCTTGCCTTTGATCCTGTTTCATACTGGTGTGTTTCTGCTGGCTTTCATCTGGAGTTACTGGTACAAATGAAACAAAACCCCAGGACTTTGCTTATGAACAGAGGGTCATGCTTGGACACTGCTGAGAACCAATCCCAGCAGACAAAGCAGTTCTGTTGTGGGCCAAGGACTTTTCAGCCCCTTCCACAGGCATTTGAGTCCAATCCCAGCAGGTAAGGAGCTTGGGATTGCCAGGGTAAGGACTGAACAGCGGGGATATTGAAAGGAGAAAGGGAGGGGGGAACCCTGCAGCAACTCACTTTTGCTGCTTTTAGACAGATCACACAGGAGCAGGGAATGACATGTTGTAAAACTCTGAAAAACTGGAGTTTAGGAGGGAAATGGCAACTGCTCATTAACTCCAGCTGAGGGATGGGGCTGCTCCAGCTCTCAAAGCAACTGCTTTGCCAGTCACTAAGTGCTTCGGGTGTGCACAGGGCTCAGGGTGTTTCAGCCCAAACCAGATGGAACCTCCATCACTGCAGTTTGACTCACATCACGAATGTTACAATTGCACACACGTATCTAGCAGCTGAAATAAACCCCCCAGGGAAGTGTTAGAGCTATTTTGCCAGACCTGTAAACCAAGCTCAGGAGAGAACCAGCTCCTGTTCCTGCTTTCAGACACTTGACAGACCTGCCTTGGGTCCAAAACTCGCCTCAGATCCCATGGGAGCGATGAGCCAAGCTGTTCTGCCTTTTCAATGGACAGTCACATTCAGATATTCTTTAAAGCCAAAGAAAGGAACTGCAGGTGTGGCAAGCAGCAACAAGGCAGTTGCTTCATTTCAACAGATAGTTTTTACTTCTTTTTCTATTACTGGGGTTTTTCTTTTGCAGAAGGAGCAACGCAGCAGCTGAGTCAGTGTTGAAAAACAGCACAAGCAGTCTCTCTTTAAGGCTCTGCCTGGCCCAATGTAGGTTGATTTAATGATAAGACACTCTTTGAAGTTAATTGTAACTGCAGGGAACAGGAGAAAGCTGGAAACTCACTGCCAGGAGAGGTGAGGAGCTGAAAAAGACACAGGGTCAAAACTGTGATCTGCCTCCAGGGAACACGTATCGTGATGCAGCTCCTGGAAAATCTGCAGCTTTATAGTCAGGGTTAAAACTGGGCTACATCATCTTAAATACAGGGCAGAGCACAGCTGCAGGAATTTGGTCATTTTAAGCTTCAAAATATAGCAAGTGGATGTGTCCTGCTGAGCCCATGATGGTGTTGACCTGGCCTGGCACAGGCTGGTCCCAAATCTCTTCCTCGTGGCTCTGCTGTGATGCTGCTGGGTGCCTGAGTGCCCAGCACTCTGCAGAGGAGGCAATAACAGGGGGCTGGGGGAGAGATTTTTGTGTGTATGTTTGAAATAATGGGATTATTATGAATTTTTCAAGCCAAAAGGAACTTCTAGGACAATATATTGTCTCCTTGTCCTTGCTTAAAGTTACATCACCTCACAGAGTAACGAGGATGGAACAGTTTCATGGGAACAGGCAAAAGGGTTTATGAATACCCCATGTTAGGTAGGGAGAGATGAGTATTGTGCTGGAGACCCCAAAGAGGATACTCTAAATGTAATGGAAGTGATTTTTCACTGAAACACAGAGAAAAAAAACAGGCTGCCTTCTCTAGTGCTCAGCCTAAGGGAGGCAAGAGATGGGAACTGGAGCATGTCACAAAAACAGGGTTTCTGCCCTGGGATCACAGGAGGGCACAGCCCCAGGCTCCTGCACTCAGGAGGAATTCAGCATTTGGGTCCTGCCCTCTCTGAGGGCTGGCTCCTGGTTGGGAAGGGCTGCACTGAGCCTGGCTGCCCCTCATCCCTCCCCATGGCAACACAGCCCCCAAGGAACTTATTGGGATGTGCAGCCCTACCTGAGGGGCACACACAGGCTCATTCCTGGGAGGAAAAAACCCCCAACTTCCTAAAGAGAAGGGAGACATGAAGTTTGAAAGGCTTGGCATGCTTTTCCCCACTCCAACATTAACATTTAAGGCTGAGAGTCGACAGGCACCTCAGGTCACATCAGACAGCGGTAACTGCAAGAAGCCCACTCGCAGCAAACACCAAAGGGATGCATCAGGGCAGAGGGAGGGCCACAGCCACATGGACCCCAACACAGCTGGGGCTCCCAGGGGCTCCCACACTGTGGGGACCCACCAGGTAACACCCCCTGAAGACTGGAAGGGCTCACAGACAGTAACAGCACCAGGTCCTCTGAGCCATTAACAAACCATCACCCTATAAATCAAGCATTTAGATTTCTTTTAAAGTGCTCCTAATAGCAGTAAATTTTAACAGCCTTTTCTTCTTATGCCACTGTTATGTCCCCTAAATAAGAGTCTCTGACAGCACAGGCCCTGGCAGCCCCAGCCAGCACAGCCACTGCTCACCACGGGATGCTCTGAACGATAACAATATTCCAAGCAATAAATCACAGTGTTGTCTCTCCTGGGAAGTGGAAGGTGTGGGGAGGGGGAGAGAAGGAGGAAAGGGGAAAAAAAAAGGGTAAAAAAAAGAAAAGAGAGAAGCTTATCTAAATCTATTTACACAGAATGATTATTCAATTAATTTTTTCATTACACTTGCCAGAAAGAATTGTCCATGTCTTTAATGCTGTGTGTGAGAGCTCATTAATAATTAATAGCAACAGCTCTTTCTCCTCCCTGTTTAACAAACAAGAGCTTTTGTCTTTGGAGGTGTCAGCCCAAGGTGGCACAGGACACAGCCCTGCTCAGCCAGAGGTGTGGGGACTGTGGCTGTGGAGGTGAGTGTGGGGATAACTCTTGTGCCCTGAGCTGCTGTCAATGGGGCCTCACTGCTTTCACCTTCAGTGGGACAGTGGTTGCCACTGCAAATGCCATGTGAGGCAAACAGGCACAGGGCTGCAGGAATGAGCCTGGTGCTTGTCCCTCTGCTCCTCATGCCCACCTTGGAGAGCCCAGTGATGAACCCAACAGCTTCTTTGCCCCTCACCCTCTCTCCACCAATCCAACCTCTTTGCTCCTTTCTGCTGAAAACACCCATCCTGAGTGGCATGAAGAAGAGTGTGAGCAGCAGGTCAAGGGAGGTCCTGCTCCCCCTCTGTTCTGCCCTGCTGAGGCCTCATCTGGAGTCCTGTGGCCAGTTCTGGGCTCCTCAGCTACAGAGGGACAGGGAACTGCTGGAGAGAGGCCAGTGCAGGGACACCAAGATGATCAGGGGATTGGAGCATCTTCCTTGTGAGGAAAGGCTGTGGGACCTGGGGCTGTTTAGTCTGGAGAAGGCTAAGGGGGGATCTTATCAGTGCTGATACATGTATAAAGGGCAGGTGTTAAGAGGATGGGGAGCAGGAGGAGAAACTCCTTTGGTGCTGAGGTGAGGGAGCCCTGGCCCAGGCTGCCCAGGGAGGGTGTGGAAGCTCCTTCTTCCAAACCCACATGGACACGTTCCTGTGCCCCCTGATCAAGGGGAACCTGCTGTAGCAGGGGAGTGGGCTGGATGAGCTCTAGAGATCATCCCCTTTCAACTCCCACCATTCTGGAATGCTGAGATTCCACCACACTGCTCAGTCCTGGGTACCACCACTCCACCTCCTCAGCTCTATGCTCATGGCTCTGCACAGTTTGCAGCAACTGGGATGAAAACCTTCCTTATATCGAGCTGATCTGGCTGGAAGAAATGAGCAATTGCAAGCTAAATTGTAACCCTCATGGCATGGACCATCCTAGGTTTTAGCAGGACACACAAGAGTGGTTTGGGTAGGGAGGAGGCACCTTCCCAAGCTCCACCAATGGCCACTGAGCTTTCCAGACTATAACCTGCTGTTAAGTGTAACTAAAAGTGCTGTTAGCAAAAACACAACCAAAGTCCTGGTGCAATGCAGCACCCAAAAAGATTCACAGCCCCATAATGTTGGGTCTGCTGGAAGAGCTTGAGGGGCTGGGAGATGCTCACACAACACCCAGCCCCAGGATGGCCCCAAAAAGGCTTTTGTGACCTCAAAGCTGCACCTCCCCTGTGGGAAACTCAGGTTAGCTCAGACCACAGAGCAACGAAAGCAGACTGAGCCATGCCAACAGCAGCTATAAATCACTCTATCTCCTTCCCAAACATAACATTTGTAAGAGAGCCCTGGCTTCTTATAAATATTTAAGTCAAATTTCAGCTGTTTATGTCTTACATCTGTCTTTTTATCAGCCTGTAATCATTTCCCTGCTCACATCCCACGCCACTGCCTGCTAACCTAAGCTGGCTGCTCTCACTGCAAATGTGTTTTCTCACCTCTGTTTGGACACCCATCATCTGAGTTCTCCTGCCTGGCAATCCTCTCCAAAGAGGCCTCTGTTGGAGTGGCTTTTCATAGGGAAGGTAAAAAAAAAAAGGAGAAAGAAAAGCCTCTTAAGACTTAAAGCTAAATCAAGCAAATCAATTAAAGGCTGCATGATGCCCTTCTCTTGGAACAAGGATCACAACGTGGCTGGCTGTGCACATCAGTACATTTACTGCTGCCCCTTGCCCAGTGCCACAGAAGCTGTGTATCACAATGGTCTGGTTTCTTCTGACAGGTGCATGTTGCTCTGTTCAACACAGGGGAAAGGCAGAAGGGCAAAGTTTATCCCCAGAAAGTCAACTGGTGTGGATTATGGCCAGAGAATGCCAGTTCTGACTGCAGGGTTTTTAAGTAGAAAGGAAAACAGAAGGGAGATTGTTTTTGAGAACCTCTGGGAAGAAAAGAAATCCCTGCTTATCTGGTGAAAACCACAAGAAATCTTGAACATTGTTTCACAGAGGGGAGAAAAATGAAGGACAGGGATATTGCACCCAAGGGGAACACCCCACTGAACCAAGGATTCTCATCCCTCCTCCTCCTCCTAGTGACTCTATAATAAACGTGCTCTGAGATGGTGGAGAAAGGTCTCAGTGTCCCCTTCAGACCCATGGAGATAGCTCCAGCCACAGGCTGTTTGCTGCAAGTAAAGCTCTCAGTTGGGAAAAGAAGAAACCCCCTTCAGTGCATTTCCCCTCCTGCTAAGACTCCTGATTGCCTGGGATCTCCTGGGGCCCTGGGGGGAAAGGAGGAAGGATGCAAGCCTGAGGTTTTCCCCATAAGCCTGGAAAGCTGCCAGAGCTCAACTTGCAAGGACTTCTCAGGAGCACTGCTCACCCCAGAGGATCCCATGGGACTGAGCCACGGCTGGAGCACCAAGGCACAGCAAGTGCAGGGTCACCCATGGGAGCAGCTCAGCCCATGGAGCTCCAGTTCCCTGCTCCCAATGGTGGGAAACACTTGGCTCCCATGGAGGGCAACTCAGAGCATGAGACACAGCAGAAATCCTCAAATCATCCTCTATCCATGCCCCTCTGCTCCTGTCAGGGATACTTCCCAACCACATCACATCATCCCTCATGAACATCTCTCAGAGGGCCCATGGAGGAGTCAGAGCCCTCGTGCCAAGGAGCCCCGACATGTCCCTGCCAGCACTGTGAAGCTGTGGGATGACTCTGACATGTCATGCAGCAGCTGAGATCAGGTCACCACATGAGGCTGGATGCCCTCTCCTGAGCTCTCAGCCCAGCAGTTGCTGGGACACAAAGACAGTGCAAGGAAATCACAGAATCTGAAGGGCTGGAAGGGACCTGGAAAGCTCATCCAGTGCAACCCCCCTGCCAGAGCAGCAGCACCTAGAGCAGGGCACACAGGGACTCATCCAGCTGGGTTGGAATGTCCCCAGAGAAGGAGCCTCCACAGCCCATCTGGGCAGCCCCTGCCAGTGCTCCCTCACCTCAACAGGGAACTAATTCTTCCTTGTGTTGCTTTGGAACCTCTTCTGTTCCAGCTTGTGCCTGTTGCCTTTTGTCCTATCACTGAGCACAGCCTGGCTCCAGCCTCCTCACACCCACCCTTGATGTGTGTGTAACCATGAATGAGCTCACCCCTCAGGCTCCTCCAAGCTGCAGAGCCCCAGCTCCCTCAGCCTTTCATCACAAGGGAGATGCTCCACTCCATCATCTCTGTGGCCCTGCACTGAACTCTCTCCAGTTCTCTTCTGGAACTGAGGGGCCCAGAACTGGACACAATATTCCAGATGTGGTCTCACCAGGGCAGAGCAGAGAGGGAGCAGAACCTCTCTGCACCTACTGCCCACAGCCCTGCTAATCCAGTCCAGGATGCCATTGGCCTTCTTGCCCACGAGGGCACGTTGCTGGCTCAGGCTCATCCTGCTGCCCACCAGAACCCCCAGCTCCCTTTCCCCTACACTGCTCTCTAACAGTTCATTTCCCAGCCTGTGCTGGTCCATGAGGTTGTTCTGTCCCAGATGCAACACTCTACACTTGTCCTTGTTGAACTTCATCAGATTTCTCCCCACCCAACTCTCCAGCCCATCCAGGTCTCGTTGAATGGCAGCACAGTCACCTCTGCATCCCTAGGCAGGCCTGGCACTTCCAGCACTCTGGGGATGGAACTTAGAAAACTTAGGTTCAGTTCCCAGCTCAGATCCACATTTCTTTTGTCCCTGTGAGCAAGCAACTGAACCTGGCTGCTGTGCTTTCGTTTGCCTTCTGTAAGGTTACAGCCTTTTTTCTCACTACATACTTTGACTTGTCTGCTTACTTTACAATCTTTTGGGAGAGGAGGCTCTACATGAGTATCTACCAAATCTAATATAAGTGATCTAATCCTGGCAGATTTCTCTAGGTATTACTGTCATACAAACTCTGAGGGCTGTGTCTATATAGACAGCTTAACCCACTCTCAGGCGCCGGTAAGTGACTTATCTCTGTGCTGTGCCCACGCACTCAGGTCTCCAGCTTGCTTCAAATTTGCATTTCAGACCTGAGCTCTGGTTCTTCAGGCTCACTGAGCCTGGAGATCTGATCCTGGCAGCTCATCTCACTCCTGTGGCCATAGGACATTGCCAATGTTACATTCTGGAGCAAGAGCTTCCCATGCCATTCTGCAGCCGTGAGAAAAGTCAGCCACAGCAAATTAATTTGTATAAACAATGTAGGTCCATCAGCATTTCCCACTGGTTTATTCACTCTGGTAAATGAGCCAGAGAGGGTTACTCCTTTCCTTTGCTTTGCTGGTTCTTTTTCAGTCTTTGGGACATGATTTCCTACTTCAGGGCAGGATTTAAATGCTTCAAGTTACCAACTTCCATAACCTCGTCTTGGAGGACGAGACTGGCCCACCTGCACTGGCAGCATCTGCCACCCACAGCACTTGCACATCTGCCCCAGGGTGGGCAGAGACCCCTGATCCCGGCAGCCAAGGTTCTGCTCTGGGGGAACAGGCTGCTGTACTTCTTTGGTATCTCTCATGTTCCAGCCTGTGCCCATTGTAAGGGACAATCATTGGCCATCACTGAGCACAGCCTGGCTCCAGCCTCCTCACACCCACCCTTGATATGTGTGTAACCATGAATGAGGTCACTCCTCAAGTCTCCTCCAAGCTCCAGAGCCCCAGCTCCCTCAGCCTTTCATCACAAGGCAGATGCTCCACTCCATCATCTCTGTGGCCCTGCACTGAACTCTCTCCAGCAGCTCCCTGTCCCTCTGGAACTGAGGGGCCCCACAACTAGACACAATATTCCAGCTGATATATTTAAAAGATATTCCTCCTCCACCTCATTTCTCAGAAGAAGTAGTATTGATTGTCAGGACATAGTCTGTCTCTGCTCAGGGCTCTGTAGTCTTTTCTTTGCTCAGAGTATGCCTCACGAGGCCCCAGAAGACAGGAGCTGCTCTTCCATGTGTCTGTCCAAGGCTGAACACTCACTCATGCAGCTGAGGAGGAGCAGTGACAGTGATCACAGAATCTGAAGGGCTGGAAGGGACCTGGAAAGCTCATCCAGTGCAACCCCCCTGCCAGAGCAGCACCACCTAGAGCAGGGCACACAGGGACTCATCCAGCTGGGTTGGAATGTCCCCAGAGAAGGAGACTCCACAGCCCATCTGGGCACACATGACTGAGGAGAAGCAAGAAGTCCCTCTCACCTCCACCTCCATTCCAAAGCTCTGCTTGCCCATCCCCTCTGCCTCCCTCAGCAAGGCACAACCAGACCTCTGCTTTAATTGAGAGAAGGGAAACAGCAGGCAGGCAAAGGAGAAGCAGCAGCCTGTGTGGTAAGCAGATGCTTCACTGCCTCCTGCACAGCTCTGCTGAGATGCCATGTTTGTTGGAAGGTAAAGAAGAACCATTGGGGATTATGGACACAGCACTGGTTTTATTTTAAAGGCTTTAATATTTGGAGCTGTATTGATTTATCTCAGCATGCCAGTGTACTGCTGGTAACTAAGCAACACCAATCCTCTCTGTATTCTGGGAGGCTCCCGGGATTTTGCCTATGAACGATATTACTTTGTGTATATGAAACTAAATGGACCACAGGCACCATTTGGAAGTGGAAGATATTGGAGTTTCACATTGCTTTGAATCTCTTCTTGCTGGGGGATGGACACACTCCCTGGCACAGCACTGCACCAGGATGGACATCCCTCCAGCAGGTGCCAATGGGTAGAAATCAAGCCAAAGTCACGTAGATGCACCAAAAACAAGGGGAAGGGAAGCTGGGCTGATGCTGTCTTGCTCTCCTACTGGACTATCTGTGAGAAAACCCACCCCAATGACCCCTTAAGAAACCAAACTTTAAAGCAGGGTCAAGTTCTGTGCAACCCAGAGTTGTGCAGAGGGAAGCTCAGCAGGCAGACAGCATGGAAAAGAGGTTTTCAGTTGAAAGAGACCAACAAGGATCATCTGGTCCAACAGCCTGATCACTTCAGGGCTGGCCAAAACTTAAAGCATGTTTCTAAGGGCATTGTCCAAATGCCTCTTAAATACCTGTAGCCTTAGGGCATCAGCCCCCTCAAGGAAGCCTGTTCACTGCTTAACCACCCTCTTGGTAAAGAAATGCTTCCTAATGTACAGTCTAAACCTCTCCTAGCACAGCTTGAACCATTCCCACATGCCCTGTCATTGGATTCCAGGGAGATCAGCATCTCCCTCCCTGCTTCCCCTCCTCAGGAAGCTGCAGAGAGCAATGAGGTTGATTGTAGCCTGCTCCAAACTAGAGCTTTGCAGAGGGGTTCCTAGCCCTCAGCCCTCCATCCTGCAGAGACCTCAGCCTTTCCCTCATAAGGTGGCATCTCCCCCTTCCCTCCCCATAACTGCCAGCAGCCCCAGGCACAGGCTGTTTCTTTGACAGTGTCTGTGTGGTCAGAGGCAGCAGGGACACTGTCAGCTCATGTTCAGTGGTCTGGCATTAATGATGTTTGCTTTGGAACCCACCCACTGCTCTGACCCATTTAGGATCCTTGCTGTACTACAAACTCACCTTTCAATTGTAAGGGGAGGTAGAAGGGGGTCTTCAAAATGAAATGGGAGCCCACCAAGCCTGAAGCTGCCAGACACTGGTGGGAAGTCAGGCTGCCCTTTTACAGCTGCCCACAGTGCCCTGGGCAGCCAGGGCCAGGAATGGCACAAAATGAGATGGAAGGACCCAGGTCTGTCTAGCCTAGAAAAGAGAAAACTTAAGGGGTACTTCATCAACACTGATAAATACCTAAAGGGCAAGTGTCAGGAGGATGAGCAACACTCTTCTGTAGCACCCAATGCCAGGACAAGGGGTGATGGGCATAAGCTGGAACACAGCAAGTTCCACTGACACAGGAGGAGAAAGTCCTTTGGTGCTGAGGTGAGGGAGCTTTGGACCAGGCTGCCCAGGGAGGGTGTGGAGGCTCCTTCTCTGGAGGTTTCCAAACCCACCTGGACACATTCCTGTGCCCCCTGAGCGAGGGGAACCTGCTTTAGCAGGGGGTTGGGCTGGAGCAGCTCTGCAAGACCCTTCCCACCCCCACCATGCTGGGATTCTGTGACTCTAAGGACAGAAGGAACAGGCTCTGCAGGCTGATGGCTTCTCTGCCTTGGGACCATGCTCTCTTCATCACCACAAGTGCCAGGGCTGCTCTGCACCACATAGAAACCACCTTTTCCTTCAAAAGGCTTTTTCTGGAGAAGGGAAGGACTTGGAAGACCTTTGACCCTTGATTAGTATCAGCAGAAATGAAAATGCTGTGCTTCTGGGGAAGGGCATCCCCAGAGCACACCAAGGGCTCAAGACACGTGTAGGGAGCTGAGCCCAGAGACCCTCACCAGCTCCTAGGAGACAACCTGCTCTGGGTCAGCTTTGCTCATGCCACACAGGAATGAGACACTTGCAGCTGAGAAACTTGCCCCACATACAGAGCAGGTGGGGAGCTTGTCACAGACTTCAGCAGAGCAGCGAGTGGTGCATTGCTAAACCCTCTTGCAAGCCCAAGTTGGATGCTCTGCTTGTCCTGACCTTGCTTCAGGTCAGGAGGAGATGTGAAGATCTGCTTGTCAGAGGAACTCACTCTGAACATCACCACAGATCTCTGCTACATCTGCCTTTACCACTGCAGACCACTTTGGCCTTGTGCATCACCCCAAGCATTTCATCATTATAATTCACCAGGCCCTCCCATGGAGAGAAGGGGACCAGCTGGGCATCACTTTTGATCCTTTCACGGATAAAAAGGTTGTTGTATCTTTTTGTGGCCTGGTGCAGATCTGCCAGAGCTTCACAGTGGACTGAGACAAGCTGAGTCTGCTCCCACCATGGCCTCCTGTATGATGGCTTTGCACTGACAAATACTCCCAATTAAGAAGCACAATTATATGCTCGTTGAGTGGACAAATAGTGCTAACAAAAGTGCTCTGGAGTGATCCTGTGGTTTTGGCATGTACAAATTGGTCATTATTTTGACTTAGCTGAAACAAGAACCGTGTAGGTTAGGGGGCTGGGTGGGTTTTTTTTCACATGAAACCTGAAACCAGGCGAAACACACGGCAGCTTTGCCAAAGAGCTTCCCTGAGGCTTGCAGATTTCTCAGCAAGTCTGGACTGAGTTAGAGAAAAGTCAGAATGATGGGGGAAACAGCCTCAGAGGGGGACCCAGAGCAAGAGCAACCCAGAGCAATTTTGAATTCAAACCCCTTGCCATGGCCTCTTCAGCTCAGCTCTTCCCTGAGAGGCTGAAAACAGTGTTGCCAGGCAAGAGCTGAGCTTCTACAAAGTCTTTTCAATAGTGTTAGTGATACACAATGTATAATGGGAACATCCAGGACCAACACTTGGGCTTGTCCTGCACTTCAATAGAGGTGGTTTGGGTGGGCTCCTTGCAGGTGTCCATATCCCCTTCCCAGCAGGGCTGGTAGCAAGCAGTATGCTCAATGCCCTTTGCCATGGGGCCAGTGTGGTGAGTCCTCACCTTTCAGAGAATACCAATGGCCTCTAAGAAATAGGCAGCTGAGGAAACATCACCTCAGCCAGGAACACATGGCCTCAGGGTGCCTCAGAGTATAAGCACACACACCCAATATACAACATAATGTCTCCAGTGCAAACAGAAAACCCCAGAACAACCTCCCTCCCACGTGCTCATCCACCTTGGTTCAAAGCACTCAAGGAAAACCATTCCAAAAAGCCAGCTCACTATGAACCCTATGAAAAAGAAGGGAGAGTACTTTGAGACCAGCATTGCCTGTTTTATAAAGCCTCACCATCACTCAGAGGACTCTGGACTTAAACAAATGCTTCATTTTAAGTTCTCAAAAAAAATGTCTCGCACCAGAATATTACTCATTCCTCATGAAAATAAAAGACAGAGATGTTAGAGGTTGCTTACATACCATCTGGCAGCATAACAGAAGGAGATGTCCTCATGGAGATGCTTGGGCAGGTAAGGCAGTCCAATGCATTAGGAGCTGAAAGTTCCCAATCCCAGCAGCTGGGCAACAGCAGCCCAAACTCAACCCCTCCATCAAGTCACTGCAGCTGAGAGGTAAAAATCCCAGCACACTTTCTCCTGTAGCTCACTGCTTGGTCTCTCCTGCAGCTACCTCCAGACACAGCTAACAAGGAGGGCAGAGGCAGGTTTAGGGGAGGCAGCTGCCTACATGCTGGTGATACCAGAACGAGCTTCACCTGAGCAACGGAGCAGTGATTAACTGGTAACACCTTTCCAGCAACATGAGTTGTATTTGCACCAGCCATCTACCAGCACAAGGCTCTGACTCCTAGCGAGATTTGATACCAAGAGACACGGGCTCAGAGGATGACCCTGGATTAGGGAAAAGAGAGCTCAAACCCATCAAGCATTTCACACTGAAACAAGATCTCTGGATATCGTGTGGTGGTTGCTTTTATCTGCACTCTGGGCCTTATCTGGGGGAGTTGGTGGGGGGAGAAAAATCCCCCCTGCAGTAATGCTCAGCACTGTGGAAAAGAATCATGTTAAATTAAGCTTACAGAAATGTTTCTCTTTCTGAAAATCTTGGCTGGCGACAAATGGCTTGTGCCAAGTCATAAATCAAGCGCCGTGTTTCTTTTAACGCTCAGCATCCCCTGATTGATGATGCCATCACAACCTCTCGATTGATTCCTGCCTTGGTGATCCATCTCCCCCCAGGCACCTGCCCTGGGCCGCCTCTTCCTGCACAGGCCGCCCTCGCGCTTCCCAGAAGGGCCTGAGGGGAAAGGAGAGGCCCGAGGGGAAAGGAGAGGCCTGAGGGGAAAGGAGAGGCCTGAGGGGAAAGGAGAGGCCCAAGGGGAGAGTCCTGAGGGGAAAGGAGAGGCCTGAGGGGAAAGGAGAGGCCCGAGGGGAGAGTCCTGAGGGGAAAGGAGAGTCCTGAGGGGAAAGGAGAGGCCTGAGGGGAAAGGAGAGGTCCGAGGGGAAAGGAGAGGCCTGAGGGGAAAGGAGAGGCCCGAGGGGAAAGGAGAGGCCTGAGGGGAAAGCTGCCACCAGAGCACAGGCCCCAAGGTGGCCACTGAGGGGAGATTCAACCAGTGTGGCTTGTGGCAGCATGGAGCCTCATCTTGGAGAGCCCAGGAAAGACCTTCCTTCTTTGTTTTGGGTGACTAGAGACTCCACGCCTCTGCACGGTTTAGTTCCCAATAGAACCCCTGAATGGTGGGGTTGGAAGGGCCCTGCAGGGCTCATCCAGTCCCAGCCCCTGCTAAAGCAGGTTCCCCTTGCTCAGGGGGCACAGGAACGTGTCCAGGTGGGGTTGGAAACCTCCTGAGAAGGAGCCTCCACCCTCCCTGGGCAGCCTGTTAGATCCCCCTCTGCTGTGCCCTGCTGAGGCCTCATCTGGAGCCCTATGTCCAGTTCTGGGCTCCTCAGCTCCAGAGGGACAGGGAACTGCTGGAGAGAGGCCAGTGCAGGGACACCAAGATGCTGAGGGGATGGAGCATCTTCCTTCTGAGGAAAGGCTGTGGGACCTGGGGCTGTTCAGTCTGGAGGAGACTGAGGGGGGAGCTCATTAATAGTTACAAATATCTAAGGACAAGGGGTGATGGAAAGAAGCTGAAACACAAAAAGTTCCATTGAAACACAAGAACAAACTGTTTCAGTGTTTGAGTGAGGGAGCCCTGGCCCAGGCTGCCCAGGGAGGGTGTGGAGGCTCCTTCCTTGGAGGGCTTCAAGCCCCACCTGGACACGTTCCTGTGTGACCTGATCTAGGTGGGAGCTGCTTCTGCAGAGGGGTTGGACTGGATGAGCTCTAAAGGTCCCTTCCAACCCCCACCATGCTGTGATTGTATGATTCTATGATCTGTGCCCCAGGTCACAGCCCTCGAGGTGAGTGACTAGGGGCTGGAAATCCCTGGAGTGCCACAGGCTACAGAGCCCCTTATCAGCCAGGTTATGTATCTTTATCTAAAGCACAGTCTCCTACATAAACATTTTCCTGGGGAGTCCAGAAGCTGTCCACTCAGATGGTGCCTATTTAACTTCCAAGATAAACAGGGCTTTTTTGTGTCACCATAAAGCTTTATTTATAGTGCAAAGGGCCTGTGAACAGCACATGCTGTCAGTTCAGTATGTAAATGATGCCAGCTCAGTTCGCTACATCCCATCAATTATTTTCATACACTTTGCCTTCATCTGTCAGAGCAAAAGTCACCTTGATGCCTTGAAGTGGTTTTCTTCTCCCATTTCCTTTGGTGTGTGACTCTACTTTGAGGCTTGGCAGGGAGAACATGAAATTTTTAGAAGCAATTCAGTGAGTTGAGAGAACAAGCCCTGATGGCCTTTGGAGCTCCACCTAAGCTGGAGTGAAACGCTGCCTGTGACTAAAAACTGCCTGCTATGGGGTGTCCTCTTAGGAGCTTCAAGGGTGGGAAGGCCTAAAGAGCCAACCTGATCTCATGGAAAGGGCAGCTTAGCAATGCTCTCAAGAGCAGGGAAAGGAACTGTTTCTTCCCTGTTGAGGTGAGGGAGCACTGGCAGGGGCTGCCCAGATGGGCTGTGGAGGCTCCTTCTCTGGGGACATTCAAAGCCACCTGGATGAGTTTCTGTGTGCCCTGCTCTAGGTGGTCTTCCCAGGACTCTCCTTCCCTCCCTCCAGCAGGGCAGGTGATGGGGATGGGGGTTACAGTCAGTTATTACAGATGGGCTTTGCTGCTGCTGCTTCTCAGGGGGAGGCCTCATCACACGTCACACTGCTGCACTGTGGGGTCTCTCCCACAGGACACAGTCCCTCACCAACTGCTGCAGTGTGGGTTCTTCCCATGGGCTGTAGCTCCTTCCAAACTGCTCAAGTGTGGGTCTCACCCATGGGTGAAACAGTCCTTCAGGTACTGACTGCTGCGTGGGTTCCCCACAGGGTCACACGTCCTGACAGCAAACCTGCCCCAATGTGGGCTCCTCTCTCCATGGGTCCTCAGGTCCTGCCAGAAGCTGTTCCAGCACAGGCTTCCCAAGGGGTCACAGTCTCCTTTGGGCATCCTCCTGCTCTGGAGTGGGGCCCTGTCCAGCTGCAGGTGGGTCTCTGCTCCCCCGTGGCCTCCATGGCTGCAGGGGCAGGGCCTCAGGGTCTGGAGCACCTCCTGCCCTCCTTCTGCACTGACCTTGGTGTCTGCAGAGATGTTCCTTTCTCTCACTTGAGATTCTCACAAGAGATTCTCACTCTCTTGTGCTGTAGTTTTTAGCACCTGAGCAGCAACTTCTTCCCCTTCTCCAACGTGGCAATCCCTGAGACGTCCCCTCCATGGCTGATGGGCTCAGCCTTGGCCAGCCATGTGTCCATCTCAGAGCTCACTGGCCCAGGCCCTGTCAGACACAGGGGAAGCCTCCAGCAGCTTTTTGAAAGAAGCCACTCCTGTAGCCCTCTGCTACAGTGGGGACACAAACCCACTGCACTGGTGTAAACCAGCTCCCTTGGACTGATATTAGCAATCACGCATCTGACCCAGCCACTTGTCCTTTAGACAGAGCTTCAGAGGAGCTCAACAAAAGAATCCCAGTGCTTTTGGAAGCAGAGCTGTCCCCTGTTACTTTCCCCTGTTCTTAGGAGCAGGGAACATTCCCTGGCATGACCCAGCTCCAGCCCCTGGCTGGCAGCTAAGCAGAGCTTGAGCTCGAGGTGCTCACCCTCCCCTCTGAAGCAGAGAGGGAAAAAAAGAGGAAAGAAACCAAAGCCATAAATCACAGAGGTAGCAAATGAAAATAAATACACTTAACAATATTTCCATGCTGCTTTTTATTATTATTATTTATAATGGTATTACAGAATCCTGTAAAATTAAAGTAAATGTCAAGCAGAATGTAATCATTTTCCTTGGGGTTTGGCACGTTTGTGTGCCTGACAGTTGCACATTTCTCTTTATATCCATGAAGACAGGAGCCTGACAGGGCTATATTTTGTTACCCACTTTGTTCAATTTTGTCATAAATTGGAGAGAACAAAATACTGAAAATACAGACACTGAATTAATCAGAGAAATTACATTCTAAAGCACCTCATGCAAACATGTATGAAATAACCACACTGTGCCAGGGAAGCACGTGAGAAACCCCAATCCCTCCCCCTCCAAACACATGTGCTTTGCCCCAAGAAGGGCAGTGACCTCACCCCACAGCCAGCAGTGTTACACATCCAGATGTTGCTGCTTGGATGCATGTTGGGACCTTTCACAGAATCATTTCAGTTGGAAATGCTCTTGAAGCTGCTGCAGTCCCAGCCCTGCCCTCACCCTGCCCAGCCCAGCACTAACCCCTGGCCCTCAGCACCTCAGCCCCATGGTTTCACAGTATCTCCAGGGATGGGGACTCCCTCAGCTCCCTGGGCAGCCTGTTCCAATGCTTAATAACACCCAAGGTGAAAAAGTTCTTCCTCAGCTCCAGCCTCAACCTCCCCTGGGGCAACTACAGTCCATTTCCTCTTAACCTGTCATTCATTACTGGGGAGCAGAGACCGACCCCAGCTCCCTGCAGCCTCCTGTCAGGGAGTGTCAGAGAGTGCTCCTGTCTGGCCTCAGGCTCCTCTTCTCCAGGCTCAACACCCCCATTCCCTCAGCCCCTCCCCAGCCCCTTGTGCTCCAGCCCCTTCCCCAGCTCTGTGCCCGGCTCTGGCCACGCTGCAGCCCCTCAGTGTCCCTGTGGCAGTGAGTGAGGGGCCCAGCACTGACACAGCCCTGGAGCTGCAGCCTCCCCAGGGCCCAGCATAAGGTTTTGACAGGTTGTGTTCAAGTTCCCACCTTCATCCTCTGCCTCCTGCAGCCACCAGCACCCCCTGCAAACCCCATTTGCCCACCGTGGCTGCCCAGGACTCTGTTAGGAGTGTGGTGGCTGCTCCTGCTGTTTGAAGGGACACATTTGCTGCAGCACATGAAGCAGAACCGTGCATAAAGAATTGCCATTTCCATGAGAATGACAAGGAGAAGCACAGAGCAAGTGGCAGGGCTATCCTCAGGCCAAGCCTTTCTGCCTCAGTAAATTCGATTTGAATTCCTCTTGAAACACCAGCTCTGCAGCACTTGGACTATATTGAAAAGGTCACTGGAGGCAATGTCAGATGTAACTCTCCAGCTGCACTACAAGTGCACTGAGAGAGATTCATAACAGCATATTACTGCAGCTGGAGATCCAAAGTGACTCTCCAAGGAATCTTCTCCACTTATCTGACTGCAGGAGACGATGTGATTACTCCCCTTTAATGCCTGGGTGGAGGCAGTTGGTGCCTTCCCTTTCTTGACTCCCAAACTACTGGCTTGGCAGCACTTTCTGGAGCTTGTCAGAATTGGTGAGGGTGGGTGGTGGGAATGTTGCAAAGCTGAAGTGCATTTCAGCCATCTGAAAGGGCACCTCACTTTTTTCCCTACCTGTCTGAGCCTCAGAGAACCCTTTGGATATAAAGGAGAGCAGGAGGACTGGAAAGACATAGTGTCTGAATCAGCTACATACTACAAACAACCTCAAGAGATGGCAGGAGATGCATTTGAAGCTTATTTGTGTATTTGCTGCTAAATACCACAATGGCCTCCAGCTGTAGCACAGGAGGGCCCAGGCAATGAAACTTCAGTGTTGATTTTGGCAGGGGGGTTGCACTGGATCATCTCTCGAGGTCTCTTCCAGCCCTTAGAGTGATTCTGTGATGCTGTGTGATTTTGCTTTCATTATTGTCCTATAACCTTACTTGCTCCCATTTTGCTCTGTGCCTGCAGAATGCCCCATGTTTCCTATTACACCCCTTTTGTGTCATCCATCATTTCAATTTGGGGGCAGCTGCTGACACCCCAGAGGCTCTGCTGCCATTCAAAGAGAGCTGGACAGGATGGAGGGTTGGGCAGAGAGAAATCTAATGAAGTTCAACAAGGACAAGACTGTTGCACCTGGGACAGAACAACCCCATAGACCAGCACAGGCTGGGGAATGAACTGTTAGAGAGCAGTGTAGGGGAAAGGGAGCTGGGGGTGCTGGTGGGCACCAGGATGAGCCTGAGCCAGCAACGTGCCCTCGTGGGCAAGAAGGCCAATGGCAGCCTGGGCTGGATTAGCAGGGCTGTGGGCAGTAGATGCAGAGAGGTTCTGCTCCCCCTCTGCTCTGCCCTGGTGAGACCACATCTGGGATATTGTGTCCAGTTCTGGGCCCCTCAGTTCCAAGACAGGGAGCTGCTGGTGAGAGTTCAGTGCAGGGCCACAGAGATAATGAAGGGAGTGGAGCTCTGTAGCTTGGAGAAGAGGAGACTGAGGGGTGACCTCATTCATGTTTACACACACATCAAGGGTGGGTGTGAGGAGGCTGGAGCCAGGCTGTGCTCAGTGATGGCCAATGACAGGACAAGGGGCAACGGGCACAAGCTGGAACAGAAGAGGTTCCAAAGCAACACAAGGAAGAATTAGTTCCCTGTTGAGGTGAGGGAGCACTGGCAGGGGCTGCCCAGATGGGCTGTGGAGGCTCCTTCTCTGGAGACATCCCAACCCAGCTGGATGAGTCCCTGTGTGCCCTGCTCTAGGTGCTGCTGCTCTGGCAGGGGGGTTGCACTGGATGAGCTTTCCAGCTCCCTTCCAGCCCTGGAGATTCTGTCAATTCCCCATCTATTGTGTGGAATCTAGAAATCCTCTGATAAATCCCATTCTCTCCTTTAAAAAACAAGCTCAAGAGAAAGCTTTAATAAATGAAATTTGTATTTTTCCACACTGCAGGCACTGAAAGCCTCCAGTGAATAACCCCTGGGAGTGTCAGAGAGTGCTGCTGTGTCCCCTCAGCCTCCTCTTCTCCAGGCTCAACACCCCCATTCCCTCAGCCCCTCTCCAGCACCCTTGTGCTCTAGACCCTTACCCAGTTTTGCTGCCTGTCTCTGGACACTCTCCAGCACCTCAGTGTCCTTCTTGTAGAGAGGGGCACAGAATCATGGAATCCCAGAATGGTTGGGGCTGGAAGGGCCCTACAGAGCTGCTGCAGCCCAACCCCCTGCTAAAGCAGGTTCCCCTTGATCAAGGGACACAGGAATGTGTCCAGGTGGGTTTGGAAACCTCCTGAGAAGGAGCCTCCACACCCTCCCTGGGCAGCCTGGGCCAGGGCTCCCTCCCCTCACAGCAATGAAGTTTCTTCTCCAGTTCAAGTGGCACTTTTTACATTCCAGCATACATCCATTACCCTTTGTCCTGTCACTGGAGATTAAGACTGATGCTTAAGATCACAGGGGCAGACTTTACCCATGCTGGTGCACTGGAGTAGGGAGCCCTGCTGGGATGATGATCCTTGGCTGCCTGTGCTGGGATGAAGGTGCCATCCTAATCCCAAACCTGGCACTGAGTCATGATCTTGCATTTCCCACTCCACCCTGCTCCTTCCTTGGCCCTCGGCACCACATCAGAAGCACACAGCAGATGGCACAGAGCTGCATGGAAAAACCTGCAGGAAACCCTTGGTTTATCTGACACCAGCAGACAGTTCTGCAACTCCAGCTGCCTCCTGCAATGAGAAAGTTGCCTTCGTGCTCTCACAGCCCAAAGCGAGCAGGGTGTGAAGCAGAGACCTCAGCCTGAGCAGAAAGTGTCTCTTTGCTAATCCTCCCCTGTAAAAACAACCCAAAGCCAGCTTTGTGAAAGCCCAGTGTAATGAGAATTGACTGTCCTCCATGAGAAGTATCCATTCATTATTCTGTAGTGGATAAAGAAAGGGCAGCTGTGATGATACACATCTTCCAACTGCAGCACAAACCTCTGCTCTTGAGGCACAGAGAGCCTGGGCTGAGAAGTGTGGTGAAATGAAGTCACCTCCAGGCTGGAGAGAGCAGCCAGGCTCACTGGAGTGCACAAAAGCAGCTGGAGAAACTTTGGGCAAAGAGACTTTCATCTGACAGTGTCTGAAGCAGGATCCTCTCCTGTGCTTTTGCCTCATGCTCAGTTTTGGGTTTTCTAGAGGAGTTTATGGGCACATGTATTTAAGCATCTGCCTCTACTCACACATCCTGAAGCACTGGGGAGCAGGCTTGTGGCTGTGCTGGTGGCAGTGCTCTGGCCATGTCCCTGCTGCAGTCCTGTGTCACCTCCCTGATTGAGCCCCAAAGCCCAGCAGAGCTACTGACCCTGACAGCCTGACCTGCCCTAGAAATGGGGAATCCCTGGGAAAATGGTGCCACTGGGAGTAGTAAAAAGAAAGCTCAGTTTGTCAGGGCTGGACTGATAATAGACCAAGGGGAGGGAGGGAGTGGGAAGCAAAGTGAAGGCAAAGGAGGGGATGAGGTACCCAGCTCTGGGCATGCTGTGCCTTTCCCAGTCAGCCCCACGGATGCCCTGGGAAGGGAAAATAGTATGTCTTACAGTGACCTGCTCTTGTTCTTGTCTGCAAAGGTAGGGATCTTTGGCAACTGTGGAATCCCTTTCCTTGGTATACACCCACAGAACCTACCTTGTAATGCTCAGTCCCTGCTGAGAGAGCCCCAGGTTTGGCTGCTTTCCCCAACACAAGCCATGAGTGACCTTATGTCACTTCATCCATCTCCACAACGTTCCCTCTTGGGCAAGTGGCTGTAGTGCTGCTTCCAGGCATCATGCTGGGAAGAAAAACATATTATAGGTGGTAAGAAGTCAGGTAACAGGATGAAAGCCAGAGCAATACAGGAGATAGAAGTGAGATTCCCCTCTGTGTTCAGGCACCTGGTTGGCTCTCTGCAGGGACGTACTGTGTAGGACTGTGTAGGTGAATTATTGACCTAGCTGATCCTCAGCTGCATCCTGGGTCCCCACAGGTAGTGGCTGCTCTCTGGGAAGAAGAAACTGCAAGGAATAGGCTAAATTTCATGTACATGTTTATGTATTATACTCCCCAGGCAGGGAAGGAACACTTGCAGGTGTTTAAAGAGGATGGGGCAACACTTTGTTGTTTGTCTCAAGTGACAGGTCAAGGGGTGATGGACAAACCTGGAACACAAAATGTTCCACTTAAACATTAGGAGAAGCTCCTTTAGTGCTGAGCTGAGGGAGCCCTGGCCCAGGCTGCCCAGGGAGGGTGTGGAGGCTCCTGCTCAGGAGGTTTCCAACCCCACCTGGACACGTTCCTGTGCCCCCTGAGCCAGGGGAACCTGCTGGAGCAGGGGCTGGGGCTGGGGCAGCTCTGCAGGGCCCTTCCCATCCCACCACGCTGGGATTCTGTGATTCCTGCAAAGGGTGTAAGTTAATGCCATTACCAGGTGTGCTGGAGCACATTACCACAGGGGCTTTTGCCTGTTAGCAGTGTGCAGAGTTTCTGGCCCTGGCTGTGAACCCAGGCCAGGCCAGACCCAGCCTGGCTGATGAGGCTCAGCCAGCACAGAAATGCAGAGCTTCCCTCCCAGACTTTCTCTGCTGCCAGGTGTGGAGCTGGATTTATTCAATGAGGCAGCTGGTTCAGCCCTTGTCCAACAGCATGTGCTATCCTCCTTCAGGACCATGGGGCTGGGCCATCAGGTAACAGGCTACAGCCAAGTCACAGCGAAATGGCTCAAGATGTGAATCTTTATGACATCCCTATAGCAACAGGAGCATTGCTGTAGAGAGAATGATCCAGGAAATGTTGGCAGAAGCACAAAGCAGTGTCAGTGACCTAACCCCCTGCTCCTCCATGAGTGATGGGACCTCCAGTGCCCGCTTTCTAGAAACTCTGCCACAAATTGGCTTCTCTGGTGCCTCAGGGAGGGTTTAGAGGTGACACTTCTCAAGTGTCTCAAGTCCAACCCAGCTCTGTGCAATGGTTTCAGAGACACTTCAGCTTACCCTCATGTGTGAATAATGTGAGGCTGACAAAAGCACCTTCAGTACCAGTATCACAGTGTCTGTATCACAGTCATGGTGTATTTATGTGTTGGGATATATGCAGTATGTAGAACTGCACAGGTATTCCCTCCTCCTCCTCCACAAAGACCTGTAGTTGTATATACACTGTAAAATTGATGAACTTTGAAGCATCTTCACTTTGTGCATGGAAAATCTCAGAGCAGTCCACACTCAGTGCAGTTATGAAGGTCACAGAGTAATAGAAATGTTTTGGTTGGAAAAGCCCCTGAAGCTGCTGCAGGCCCAGCCCTGCCCTCACCCTGCCCAGCCCAGCACTGACCCACAGCCCTCAGCACCTCAGCTCCATGGCTTTGGGATCCCTCCAGGGCTGGGCACTCCCCCAGCTCCCTGGGCAGCCTGGCACAGGGCTGACACCCCTCTCAGGGAAACAGTTCTGCCTCAGCTCCAGCCTCAACCTCCCCTGGGGAAACTCCAGCCCATTTCCCCTTGTCCTGTCATTTGTTACTGGGGAGCAGAGACTGACCCCAGCTCCCTGCAGCCTCCTGTCAGGGAGTGTCAGAGAGTGCTGCTGGCTGCCCTCAGCCTCCTCTTCTCCAGGCTCAACACCCCCATTCCCTCAGCCCCTGCCCAGCCCCTTGTGCTCCAGCCCCTTCCCCAGCTCTGTGCCCGGCTCTGGCCACGCTGCAGCCCCTCAGTGTCCCTGTGGCAGTGAGTGAGGGGCCCAGCACTGACACAGCCCTGGAGCTGCAGCCTCCCCAGGGCCACATCATCCTTATCTTTCTCCTGAGCTCCAGCAGAAGCTCCCTGCTCAGGTAGGATTGCCTTCTGCCCCTCCAGCTCATCTTTTTGCATGAGGACAGCCTGCTCCTGTGCCTTTAAGATTTCCTTCTTGAAGGATGTCCTGCCTTCCTGGACTCCTTTCCCTTCAGGATTACCTCCCAAGGGACTCTGGCAATCAACTACCCAAACAGGTCAAAGTCTGCATTCCAAAGGTCATGAGGGGTCTGCTTTGCAGTGGACAAAATGTAAGGTGCAACCCTCAGACAGCCAGTCCAAGAAGCAATGTGTCCTGAAGACAATTTGTTGAATCCCAGTGGCATCTTGGTTAGGCCAAGCATCTGACCACAGCCTTTAACTCTGGCTTTCCTCCCCAGAAACACGATGGTCAGCACAGGGCTGGGGGGCAGAGGACATGTGCCATCACTTCCCCACCACGTGCTCCAGGAAGGCTGATCTCTGTAAGCAGCCACTGAGTTCTGGCTGCCTGACACCAAGCAGCTGTGACCCAAGAAGCAACTGGGCTCTGTCCCAACCAGTTCCAGTAAAAACAAGATCCTAACTGGACTGGTTCAGAAGGCCAGACAAGGCCTCTTGTGACCAACTGGACCACGAGAGGTGCTGACCTGGCTATCAGAGCTTTTCTTAGCTTGGGTCAAGACCAAGAGGCAGGGATGGATGAGAGGCTTATTTACAGCACTTGATGCCCAAGATTTTCCTTGTGGTACTCTGCTGCACTCAGGCAGGGCTTTTCTGAAGCAGTCCATGGTGATTCCAGGCACAAACCACATCAGCAATTAATTGGATTTGTGGGCCTCACTTCCACGCACCCCTTTGAAACGTTCCCTCAGGAGGTCATAAAAGACAGGGACTGAGCAAAGTAGTAAGAGGAAGGTATAATGTGGAGAGGACCCTTTTGTTAATCCTGTTCTGCCTGTCTTTCATTAGCACAACTTATTATGACATCCTATGGATTTGCTGCTTCGGCTCTGCTGGTGAGAGGCAAATGATGTCTTAATGAATGACGGTGCCTCGAGCTGATAAGGGCCTGCCCCTCTCTCCCTCTGCACAGAGATTGTGTTGGGCACAGTGTGTCCAACTGCACTTACCATAATTGGATGAAACTTGTAATAGTTTGTTCACTCCAGGTGGGTACAAAAGTCACAGCACAGAATCCCATTGATAACGTATCAGTTGTGGTCTCTTGCCTCAGGGTGTAATTGTGGTTAATGGCACTCGCCCAGCAGAGGAGATAAGGCAAGGAAGGAATCACCCTGGCATGTAAAGAACAACACAGAGGCATCTTCAGCATAAAGCTGTGCAGGACTGGGGCTGGAAGGAGCAGTTGGTGTCAGCACACTGGAACTGCTTTGCAGACTGTCTCAGCCAAGCAGCTCGTCCTGTGCTCGGAGCATCCTCAGTGTAGCCTTGTGTAGCTCAGGCCTGGTGCACTTAGAATCACAGAATCATTACAGTTGGAAAAGACCTTTAAGGCCATGGAGTCCCAGCCCTGTCCTCACCCTGCCCAGCCCAGCACTGACCCACAGCCTCAGCATCTCAGCCCCACGGCTTTGGGATCCCTGCAGGGCTGGGCACTCCCCCAGCTCCCTGGGCAGTCAGTTCCAATGCTTAACAACCCTCTCAGTAAACATGTTTTTTCCCAAACTCCAATCTAAACCTCCCTGGGGCAACTGGAGCCCATTTCTTTGTGTCTTTTCATTCATTACTGGAGAGCAGAGCCTGACCCCCAGCTCCCTGCAGCCTCCTGTCAGGGAGTGTCAGAGTGCTGCTGGCTGCCCTCAGCCTCCTCTTCTCCAGGCTCAACACCCCCATTCCCTCAGCTGCTCCACGTAAGACTTGTGCTCCAGCCCCTTCCCCAGCTTCAGTCACAAGAAAGGACAAGATTACAAGGATTTTAGGAGTCACTCTATCCTGCTCCATGCTCCTCAGAGCACTTGTGCTGCTGCTGCTCCAGCACACGAGCAGTGCTGCTGCCTGCCCTGCCTTGGTGCTGCTCCAGCCCCATGTGCCTCACACACTGTGTTTTAGAACCTTTTCCCAAAGCCATTACTTTTATGCCCTGAATGATTACTTCATTTAGCACATACATCAGAACTAAAATACCCAATATTAGCTCATTTAAGTTCATGTTCAGTGACAGATTAATGGTTCCTGTTTTCTGGAGCAAAGCCCAGTCCATTTCATCTAAGGATCGAGGAGAAATGTTCCCTTGACTCTTGAAGCCTGAGACATCTGCTGTGCTCTGCATATCTGCCTGTCCTCAAAAAAACCCCCAGCAAATGCTTACATTTAAGAAAATATATATTGCTAGAGCCACAGATCACCCCCATTTATTCCTGCTTTCAGAGCAGGTGCAAAGAAAGCAAATCACCACTACAGTCAGCATGAGCCTTGGCCTCCTCGGAGGTTTCAGATGTCACATGGTGGTACAGTGGCTGTTGCTGTGTGATGTGATGTGATGTGCTGCACCACAGGCCACCCAGGGAAACACAGAGAGTGAAATGAGCCCCTAAGGAAGGAACACAATGATAGCAGGCACCTGCATCAGCTCCCACCAGGCTGGGACAAAAGAACCCTCTGTGCTAAACGTTATGGCCAAAACAAAAGCAACAGGTGAGCAACCAAAGTGAAATGCTTGAGGTTTCCTGTTCCCCAGAATGAAGAGAGATGTTGGTGAGTCAGTGTGATGAGTAACTGCTGGGAGGAAACATCCCTCTCTGTCATCCTCGTGGGCTCATCGAGGGCCTGAGGCTGTGTCCACTGTGTGTGCAGGGGGCCAAACCCACAAGGCATCACTCAGTCAAAAGTGCCTTGGCTCCAGCAGCAGCTTGTCAGCTTGAGGAGCTTCTTCTATGGAAGCTCTGCTTGATGAAGCCCATTTCCTTCTAAAGCATGGGGAGGAGACTTTGTTTTTCACATGTTCTTTCTCCTTCAGAAAGGCTGTGTGTTCACAGAATCACAGCATGGTGGGGGTTGGAAGGGATCTTTAGAGCTCATCCAGTCCAACCCCCTGCAGAAGCAGCTCCCACCTAGATCAGGTCACACAGGAACGTGTCCAGGTGGGGCTTGAAAACATCCAAGAAAGGAGCCTCCACACCCTCCCTGGGCAGCCTGGGCCAGGGCTCCCTCACTCAAACAGGGAAATGATTTTTTCTTATGTTTAAGTGCAACTTTTTGTGTTCCAGCTTCATCCCATCACCCCTTGTCCTGTTGCTAGATACCATAGAAAAGAGGGATGTCCCAACCTCCTGACACCCACCCTTTAGATATTTATAAATGTTAATAAGATCCCCCCTCAGTCTCCTCTTCTCCAGGCTGAACAGCCCCAGGTCCCACAGCCTTTCCTCAGAAGGAAGATGCTCCAGTCCCCTCAGCATCTTGGTGTCCCTGCACTGGCCTCTCTCCAGCAGTTCCCTGTCCCTCTGGAGCTGGGGAGCCCAGAACTGGACACAGGACTCCAGCTGAGGCCTCAGCAGGGCAGAGCAGAGGGGCAGCAGAACCTCCCTCACCCTGCTGCCCACACTCTGCTTGATGCCCCCAGGCTGCCATTGGCTTCTTGCCCACGAGGGCACGTTGCTGCTCATGGTCAGTTTATTATCACCCAGCACTGCCAGGTCTGTCTCTGCAGAGCTGCTCTCCAGCAGGTCACCCCCAGCCTGGCCTGGTGCAGGGGGTTGTTCCTCCCCAGATGCAGGACTCTGCCCTTGTCCTTGTTGAACCTCAGCAGGTTCCTCTGTGCCCAACTCTCAGCCTGCCCAGCTCTCACTGACTGGCAGCACAGCCTCTGGGCAATCAGCCAGTGCTCCCAGTTTGGTGCCAGCAGGGAACTTGCTGAGGGTCCCTCTGTGCCCTCATCCAGGTGGTTGATGAAGATGTTGACCAAGACTGGCCCCAGAAGCCATCCCTGTGGAACTCCACTGGCCACAGGCCTCCAACTCGACTCTGTGCCACTGATCACCCCCCTCTGGGCTCTGTCACTCAGCAGCTCTCCATCCACCTCACTGTCCACTGTGTGTTCTGGATTTCAGTGCCCCACTTGCTCTGAGGCTTCAGTCACATCATTCATCCCAGTGCTCAGTGCCTGGTTCAGCCAGGGGCTGGACCCTGCCTCACTGTGCCTGGACCACACAGCCCTGATGTCTCCAGGTCTCTGGTGTCCTACTGCCCTGTGTCAATACTGAGACTCAGCTGTAATTGTGACAAATTGGTTCTGTTCATCTGCTTTTCAGTGATCCCTGGAACATCAGAAGATTGTGACTAGCTGGTGAGGTAAAAGAGACAAAGAGAATTGGGGATGGCAGCTGAAATGTTCTCAAACTGGAGGAGGCACTTTGGTATTGAGATCTCTGTGTCTGGCCTGCCTCTTGGCACAAGAAGAAAACCTCTCCTTTTGTTTGGTCACAGACAAGAGTGCTGCTGTCTTTTTGCATTGAGGAAAAAAAAAAGAGACAGAACAAGGAAACAGTGCTGAAACATTTCAGACAATCTCCTTTATCCTGTGCTCAGCAATTACTCTTCTTGTCAGCAGGAGGAAAGGAGCATGTTCCATTTGAAAGTATTTAGAACTGACTGTGTGTTTTCAAAACACAGGATCTTCCCAGGGACTACTCTTCTCATTTGGTGACACAGGCAATTAAGTTTTTAAGAGGTTCTCTGTAGCATCAGCAGACTATATGATATTCTTGAAGGCACCTTTATAGCATCCTAAAGACAAATTGCTTGTACCTTCCTTGGAAAAGAAAAAGGTGACATTCCAACACTGGAAGCTGACCAAGCTCCATGTTCTGTGCAATCCCAACTGGCTGCCTGCACATGGGCACTGCTCCTCCTCTATTCTCTGCCTCTCATTCATGGGGGGAACTGCCCCAAACCTGATGCCCCTTCCCATGGAAGGAAGGCTTAGTCTTGCCCCTTTGGCTTTGCCCTGTGCCCAGCTGTGGTGAGCACCCAGCTGCAGGGAGAGGGAGTTGGGTATGAGGGAGCAGCAGGGTCTGGAGATGTCCTCTCAGCTCTAGCTAAAAGGAAGATCAGAGTAAAAAGAAGCAAGAGCCCATCTTTAGGATTGGTCCTCAGCTGCTCTAGAAGTATATTTCTATTAGACACTGCCATGCTTTCAGGCTGTGTTTCCTCCTGATGGCAAACATTCACACAGCACTTGTGATGGTTTCTGGAATGACACTGCCCCAAGTTGGGCAATAAAACGTCCTCTGATCTCACAAAGTGCGAGGCTCAGGACAAATAAAGTCTGTAAACAGTTCTGCACTTGAGGATGTTTTATGAGCTGGACTGCTGTTTACTGAGGGCTAAACCTGAAGAAGTTCATTTCATCTGCTGGAAAAGGCACGGTGCCTGCAGCAGGTTCCATTCCTCAGGGGGTATTGGTGTGGTTACTACAATCAAACCCTCAACTACCCTTTTCCTTTTGCTGCTTGCTAGTCCCTGTCATTCCTTGCACATTTCCCTCTCCCAGCAATACTGCTGTGATATTTAGAAATGCATCTAAATGTCAGCAAGCTGGCAAAAGCCAACAGGGCTCTGGAGGGAGGAGCCAGAAATGGAGCTCCCTGGGACTGCTGGGGGAGGACCAAGTGCTCCCCTCACAGGGCTGCATTGCAGGTGGCTGGAGGCTCCTCAGGGAAGCCTGACACTGGGCAGTGGCAGGAGATGGACCCTGAGCAACAGTATCTCTGGCTGTTATCTCAGCAAGATGAGTGAAGGTGATGGGCAAAGACAAAGCTGTGCAGGAGACAGACCTTTGTTTGTAGTCTCTGTGCCGCGGTGGAAACCGGAGCGGGGACACACGGATGAAGTGATGAGAAGAGCACAAGGATGATTCCTTTCTGTTCAGGCTCTGAGATGTGACAGACCTCCAACTGAGGCCAAAAACCCTTCTGCTCACTCCATGAAGACACACAGCTTTCTGTGTTTTAAACAGAAACAAAGAGGTCAGCCTAGCAGGGCACCAGGCTGGAGCACACAGCCTGACACCAGCTCCCAGCGTCAGTCACAGAATGGCAGGGGTTGGAACAGACTTCTAGGGATCATCTAGTCCAACCCTTCAGTTTCCCAGGGCTGCCATGCCCCATGCAGATGAGGGAGACTGAACACCTCACAGCACCCAACAGTGACAGCACAAGACACCAACAACCTGCTCCCCAGGGTGCAGCCACCTTTGGGAAGCAGATGGCTCACGGGGAAGTGGTAGAGATTCCTCCTTCCCTGCTGCCTTTGAGTCTCAGAGCTGCTGTCCATCCCTGATTCATGTTTTGAAGGGTTGAACTTGTAACCACCAGTGAGAGCAAGGACAGCTCCAGCATGATCCAGTGTTGGGTCAGATCAATGCCATTTAGAAGTGGACTTGTAAGAAGTGACCTGGCACATTTAGCTAGGCCTGGACTGAGCTTCTGCTTAGAAACTGAAGCTACTGCATCACTACAGACTGAAATCATCAGCATCATCCCTGGTGTCACACAGCCACAGTTAAAACCACAAAGCCCCAGATCAAGCAGGGCCAGCTTACCAGGTTAGAATCACAGCTGGTTTGGGTTGTTAAAGCCCTTGAAGCTGCTGCAGTCCCAGCACTGCCCCACAGCCTCAGCACCTCAGCCCCACGGCTTTGGGATCCCTCCAGGGCTGGGCACTGCCCCAGCTCCCTGGGCAGCCTGGCACAGGGGCTGACACCCCTCTCAGGGAAACAGTTCTGCCCCAGCTCCAACCTCAACCTCCCCTGGGACAACTCCAGCCCATTGCTTCTTGTCCTGTCATTCATCACTGGGGAGCAGAGACTGACCCCAGCTCCCTGCAGCCTCCTGTCAGGGAGTTGCAGGGAGTGGCAAGTTCTCCCTTCCTGGGGAGACAAGGCCACCTCAGGGCCTGAACATCTTACTTTTGAACATCTCCAAGACTGAAGATCCTACAGCCTCTCTGGGCCTCTCATCTGCCATTTGACCATCTTCAGGGTGGACTCTTTTTACATCCCACCTAATCAGTTTCCCATGCTGCAATGTGGGCCTGTTGCCTCTTCATTTTAGAGGTTAACTTTAGAATGGTAGGGGTTGGAAGGGACCTTTAGAGATCATCTAGTCCAATCCCCCTGCACAAATAGCTCTTGTGCTGTCACTGTGCCCCTGCAAGGACAGGGTGGCTCTGCCTCCTGCACACCCTCCTATGAAGAGTCAGAGACAGCCAAAACCCCACTTTGTGTCAGCCTCACTCCAGTACATCGATGTCTTTTCAGAGGGAAAGCCCAAAAGTGACCCCACTCCCTGCAGTGCTCAATGTGCATAGGAACAGCTCTGGGATCTGCAAGCACAGCCCTTGAGCAGCTCCAGCTGTGCCACACTAATTCCTCACCCACCAGCGGGTGTCAGGAGCTCCTGGAATAAAGCACCAGGAGCAGAACTTTGTGGGCTGCTTCCCCTTTGACAGATTTCAAGCATTCCCTCTCCTCTCATCTGGCTATTTGTAAGGGGTTCACACGTCTCGAGCTGCTCTGTTAGAGCTTGTCTTCACTGCTGGAAAGCTTCATTAGTTCAGGACAGCTAGTGCATATCTACTGTTCTGAGGTAAAACCACAGTGTAAGACAAGCCACTTGAGTTATACCAGAAGGGAAACTCATTAGAGTCAAGCTCAGCTGCAGACTTAGGCTGACTTTATCTTTACCTCAGGATAGAACAGCCTTTGTTACATAAGAGAGGAAGAAAGAGAACAAGATGGTGATATTTCTTTTTGCCAGAGGCTGAAGGAATCCTCTTGCAGGTTGTTTGGGAACAGGCCAAAAATCCTGAGAGGTTTGGGGGATCCCTGGAGGAAGAGGGAAGGGGAAGATGCACCCAGGTAGCACCTAGAGGGTGAAATGCTGTCAATGCACCAACTCCCTTGTCTCACTACAAATCCTTTCCCTGGGAAATCCCAGAAGGGCCCAAATCCAGTGAGTGAGAGGAAAAATGATTTCTAATAAGGCTGAGATGGGTCTTTCATAGAATCACAGAATGATGGGGGTTGGAAGGGACCTGCAGAGATCATCCAGCCCAACCCCCTGCAGAAGCAGCTCCCACCTAGCTCAGGTCACACAGGAACGTGTCCAGCTGGGTCCTGAAGCCCTCCAAGGAAGGAGCCTCCACACCCTCCCTGGGCAGCCTGGGCCAGGGTTCCCTCACCCTCACTTTCTCAGGTGTACAACCAGTTCATTCTTGCAGCATGTACAGAACAGGGAATATGTACATTACATGGCCACAGCAGATGCCATCTGGGATGCTCCTGGGTCTTTAGTGATCTCCTTCACCCAAGCAGAAGGGGTGCAAAGCCACCAGCATTGCTGCCAATGGCAACCACTCCAATGGAAGGGGGAAAACACCCAGCCTTTTGCAATGAAAAGATGGTAAGTCCCCAAGTCAGGCATCCTTCTGGAAACCTCTGGCCTCAGAACACTCTTTGTCACTGATCTGTCCTAATTCCAGGAGCAACACACTGAGCTGAGGCTTAGACCATGGGCAAATTTGCCTTTTGGCTCAAGCAGCAAAGATCTTTAGCTGAAGCTGCCTGCTGCTGCCAGCCTGTGCCATGGCTGCCTCCCAAGCACTGCTGGCACAGTCCTGGTGGAAAAGAAGAGAAAATACATTTCATTTCCCAAGGGTCATGCTGTAAATGGCATGAAATTAGAAACTCTAATCAATAGTGCTTTACACAGCATGACTCTGGTGTCAAAAGAGCCCAAGGTTGAAAAGAGAAGAGGCACAAATAAATATGAAAATCCAGGCTGTGGAGCATCAGTAATGAAGTCTAATTCTGTCAAGCAATCCCAGCCAGTGATTCTCTTCACAAAACCTTCACTCACCAAATCCTTCCTTCTCCACACCTCTCTGAACTTCTATCTCCCAATAATTTCCCTGCATTCCTTTGCCCTTCACATGTGAAATGTCACTGACTCGAGTGGGAGTGACAAAGTGGGAAGGGAAGGGCTGTGCTGGAGCCCTTGCTCTGCTTCTGCTTGGTTTTCACCTCTCTGTGGCTTCTTCAGTGGGGCTCTGGAAAAAAGGCACTAACCTGCATCTGTTCCCCTTGTTAGGGTACACAGTGAGACACAACTTTCTTCTAAGATGTGCCTCTTACATCCCTACAAAATGTAAACCAGAGAAGCAGAGATTGGTAGGGTTGGAAGGGACCTTGAGAGATCATCCAGTTCAGCCCCTCTCAGTATAACAACAAAAGTCACAGTTATCCCCTTTATATCAAGAATTCAAGGCAGCCATGGGAGCTGAGTCTCCTTCTCTGAGGACATCCCAACCCAGCTGGATGAGTCCCTGTGTGCCCTGCTCTAGGTGGTGCTGCTCTGGCAGGGGGGTTGCACTGGATGAGCTTTGCAGGTCCCTTCCAGCCCTGCAGATTCTGTGATTCAACCCCTACCATTCCATGATTCCATGATTCTGTGACTGTGTGACTGTTATCCTTTGCTTGGACAGGCAACACTTTGCCAGAAGAACCACCAGAGAGGTAAAGTATTCAAAGATAATAAGCAGAGCCCCAGAGGGCATGAAGAGCTGACAGCTACAGGGCTCTTGGTCTGTCACATGAGTCCTTCAGGAGCTGTTGGCATTTTGTTCAGGGACAGGGTTTGGGCTTTTTCCAGCACTTGTTGTAAAACTCCTCTGGCCATGCTCTGCTAACATCAGCACAGCTTGGCAGGTGGAGGAGTGTCCTGAGAACAGCAAATTCTTGGTGTGTAGATTTGGTTAATTAGACCTTCTTCCTTCACACAGCCCCAGCTCTCCTCACAGCTCCTGTGGCAGGGACACAGGCAACCTCCTGAGGTCCCACTGGCTTTTGCTTTCTGCATAAACACAGAGATCAACTGCACAGCTACAGTGCAAACCAGAACATTCCCTGAGCAATTGCTCCTCCTGAGCTGCACTGAAGGCACCACTCCCAGCCTGCTTTTTCAGTTCCATGAATCTTAATTGTTCACATAATAACCACAGAAGTATTTAATAACACCAAGCTCATGGGCCAGATGTTCCACTGGTGTAAATCACTGGGGCACTCCTGTGAAGATGTGGTGCTGTGTGTTTTGAAGGTGCCTCTCAGGATTTTAGGACCTTTTTAGAGCTTCCACTAAAACCGAGTCACAGGGTTTATTGCCCACGTACAAACAGCCACCTCCCTACCAAAGGCTCAGAATGTATGATCAAACCCCCTAAAGCTCAAAGCAAATTGACTTCAGGTCACTTCAGACCCACTGATTTGGCCTCTGCTGCCCATCAGCACAAAGTTTGACCATGGGCACGTATTTTCCCAGCTGCTCTTAGCTCAGCTCAGGTGGGGATGCCAGCACTCACCTGACCAGGTGTCCATGCACTGCCCTGTTTCAGTCCCATCAGCCAGTGTGTGAGTTCTGCTTTATTTGCTTCCCACTATAAAAAACAAGGGGGGAAAGGCTTTTAATTCCCTTCCTCCTGGGAGCCTGTGTGATGCTCATTGATCCACTCCACAAGCACTTCACAAACACTAATGGATCTACTGAAACTCTCCACTAATCTCCTCCTGAAACTTGGCACCAAACTGCTCACTTCTGAGGCTTTCTCCTTTCACAGTTGTTTTCCTTTGCTACCTGTTTCACAGTCACTCCAGGGCTCATTAATTGTTCATCCTTTGTCCCTTGAACATTTCCCTTGTAATCTTTCCGGTAACATGTTGGATACTGATGTGAAATAAGCCTTCAATTTGCAGCCTTTCACACCTGCAAAGACACCATTTGAACTGCTTGTGGTGTTACCACTTGCACATGGATATTCATAATGGAACTGCAAAGCTTTGCAAGACATGTATTCATTGGGCTTCTGATCTCATTTGTTAGAGAGCCTTAGGGAATGGGCAATTTCCACTCCTCAATTTCTGACAACTGGTCATAGTTACTGAAAGGGAATCAAATAAATCCTGCAGCATGTGTCCCTTCTGGAAACAGGTTGACAATTGTGCTCAGGAGAGAATCAAACTGCTCAGTGATAATACTGCATGGAGGGAAAAAGATGTATTTATAGCAGAAAGTCAAGGTAAAGTTCTTTTGTGGAGGTTCCCAGGTTAATATTCATCCTCCTAATGTGACTCCCTGGCTGAGATTCCTGCTGATCTCCATCAATTGGGTGGAGACTGTGCAGATAAGACACTGCTGTAGCTGAAAATAACCCACCCTTGTTACCCTCGAGCTAAATATGGCCAGGGCTAAGCTTTGACCTACTCCACTTGTAGAACTACAGCTCGATTTTCAGCTGTCATTACCAGCTGGATTTTCATGAGACCAGCAGAGCAGCATGGTTGGGTTCTTTTGGCAGCACACTGCATGGAGGAAGAACTTTTCCAGCCACCCAAACCCAGCTTTCAGCCCTCAAAGTGCTGGCCCTAAAGCCCAATGGGTAAATCTCCTTTCTTCCATTCCACAGAACAAGCAATTGAGGATTATTCTCTTTTTTTTACTTTGGGTAGAACCTGCAATATCTGGAAATCAAAGCAACTGCTTCTAGACTCAAACAACTATGTTTACAGCTGAGGTTTGTATTGCCCACAGCTCCCTGGGGACCACAAGCTGAGCCTGGCATCCTGTCAGAGCCCTCAAGGTGGGAAGGGATTGAGGGGACTTTGCACCTGTGTGGGACACTGCAGCAAGAACACAAGCTGAGAAGCCCTCCAGACTGTCTTTGCCCACTCTGAGTGCTCAGTTGCTTTCAATCAGGGTCCTGGGAGGAGCATGAACCTCCCTCAAGGACAGTCCCTGGTATGCTGCAAGAGTACAGCTTCTTATAGGTCTTTGTTAACATCTCTCTGAAGATTTTCAGCCAGTTACAGTCTCAGGTCGAGCAGCTCTGCTGCTCCATGAGGTTTTTTCCAATACTGCCACTAAAACCAAGCAGATTGATGTTCTCAAACTGTTCATGGTTACAAAGGCAGCTGCCAGTTCATATCAAGCCTTTACAGCCACCCAAGAAGCTGAACAACAAAGAGGAACTTTTCTCTTAGTGACATTGTCCATCTGGGGTGAGACTTTTCCCTCTGGAGCAGCTTTGGGTATCCCTTACACAGACACTTAAAGGTGTCTGGTTTGCCTTTAGCTCAAACCTTTCAGAAAGGACTGTTGGTTACCTCACAGGTTTGGGTTGTAGCTAGAAACAGTCTGATCTCTCAACGCTGGGATCTGTTTTGAGCTTGAAGGAGGTTACCTGCAAAAACCAGGTCTGTTTGCCAATCCTGACAGTCAGTGCCTGTCCCCACTGTGACAAGGTGACATCTCTGCTCTGAGCTGGCACACTACCAAAGGTGCTTTGTCTCCTCCTTCTCTTCCCCTACAAGGCTGAAAGGTGGCCAGGCCCTCCTGCCTTGTAGCCCTGCTCTCTTTTTTCCTGCTGGTTTGTTCTTCTCACTCAAGCCCATTCCCATCTAAAGGGTGCAGTGAGAAATGAGCCCAGTGACCTTCTGGAAGAGTGAGAACCTGGTCCTGAGTGGCAGACAGCAGTTGCCACAGCTCTTCATGTGCTGCTCTGTGAGACCACTAGTGTGGATTTCCAAGATCACCTTAGATCCAAGCTGCACATTTCTTAACTAGCAGCATTCTTTTTCTGTACAAGAAGAATTTGCATAATTTCCCAGCAGCAGAATACAGCAAAATCACAACAATAAAGGAAAAGATGCACCAATTCACCACAGAACTGCACACACACTTGCTGGCATTGTTCCTTTCCCTTGCATATCTAATACAGACAACCAAGGAAGAGCAGCTCCTTAACTCAGCTTCCACAGAACCACGCCAGCTCATGTCAGTTGGAGAGCTGGCCCTGCATTAACATGTTTATTCCACGAGTTCTTCATGGAGCCCAGATAGTTTTGGCAAAGAATGCCAATTCAGACAGTGCTCCTGCAAATATTGAAGCACTGAACACTGCTGCTGCTACACACCCTGGTGCTGGCACCAGCCAGGCTGCTCCCAGCACTGGAGGCAGCCAGGGGACACAGTGCTTTGAAGCTAAGGCCTTACAGAGGAAGCACCTTCCACCAGTTGTATTTAAATCATTTGGGGATGTGCAGCACAGGCAGCACATTCCTCACTCCCAGGCAGGGGAGAGGTGCAAGCCCCAGGCACCTGAGTTTAGCAGCAGGAAAGCCAGGTGATGGGATTTGCAGAGGGACTCAGCTGCCCTCGTGGTGGGTTCAATCCTCCATCAGGCTCGTGCTGCAGCACCCTGGGCTGTGCAGGCTCTGCCATCCTCAGCCTCTCTGTGTCTCATGGGGAACCCTGCAAAAGGGAATTAGGAAGCCAGACCACTGCAGTGCTTTCATGCTGTCCACAATAATGACTTTACACCATCTTTTATGACTTCACACACAGTCCAGCTGCCCATGTGTGCACACTAAAGGTGTGCTTTGACCCTCTCTTGTCCTCACACGTGAATGGTTCAAACCCTTGTCACCCTGGCACCATGTAACTCAAATCACTCTTGCTCCAGGGATGAATTTTGAAGGGAGACCATTCTCACACTGTACTGCACCAGGGGAATGACAGCTCCTTGTGCTGTACATCAGCAGGAGGATGAGCCCCCTGCTTTTGTGTTTTAATGGCTCCAAGAAGTGCTGTCTAATTCCTGCAACCTGGAGGCAGGCACAAGGTGTTATTGTCACCATAAACCAGCAAGACTGGGGTAGACTTTGAATCTGTTTGTCCCATGATGCTAGCAACAGGCAGTGAGTCAGGAAACCATCCTCTTACAGCAGACAGGGATGTTTCCTCTTCACTTACTTCATTTCAGCCCAAAAGCTCGTTCCCAAAACTCTCCCTTCAGGATTTAGCTTTTTTGCTTAATTTTTACCATATGCTCCAATCCCAGGGACTTTCAGTGGATTTGCACATGTTTAATTTTAAGCACATGTTTTGTTACCATGCTACTTAGGGATGGTAATCTGGATTTCATAATGCTCAGCTTAGTTTTGTATCCTCAGAAGAAGAAAAGGAGAATTGGGAAATAATTTGGCAAAGAGAAGCAAAGATCTGGGAAGGGAAGAGCCAGTTTCCCACTTTTATACACCCCATTGGCATCAGAGGAACGAACTCCAGCATCTGTTAAATGAGAGGCATGAAGCTGCAGAGGAGGCTGCACCAGTCCTTCAACAGCAGGTAAAAGCACAAAGAGTAAAGAGGGAGCTGCAAGAAGTCAGGCACCCAGGCAAGGTCCAAGGGTGCTTGTGAAAGAAATGCAACACCCTGGGTTTAAACAAGGTAAAAAAGAAGAAAACAGGGCAGGGGCAGCAAGATGCTGAGGGGATGGAGCATCTTCCTGATGGGGAAAGGCTGTGGGACCTGGGGCTGTTCAGTCTGGAGAAGAGGAGACTGAGGGGGGAGCTCATTAATAGTTACAAATATCTCACTGGTGGGTGTCAGGAGGTTGGGGCAGCACTTCTTTCAATGGTATCTGGCAACAGGACAAGGGGTGATGGGATGAAGCTGGAACACAAACAGTTCCATTTAAACACAAGAACAAACTGTTTCAGTGTTTGAGTGAGGGAGCCCTGGCCCAGGCTGCCCAGGGAGGGTGTGGAGGCTCCTTCCTTGGAGGGCTTCAAGACCCACCTGGACACGTTCCTGTGTGACCTGATCTAGGTGGGAGCTGCTTCTGCAGGGGCGTTGGACTGGATGAGCTCTAAAGGTCCTTCCAACTCCCACCATGCTGTGATTCTGTGAATCCCTCCAATTGTAGGGCATCCCCAAATCCTCAAAGACAGATCTCCCATTTTAGAGCATCCTGCTGAGTGGAGCAAGAATGGCAGGTTCCTAATCCACCCCTGGACAGAGCTGGATGTCCCCCTTCCCAATTCTACCATGGCACCATCCCCGCAGATCTAACGGCTGCCACAGGCTCCTGGGCTACGCTGGAGAAAACCCAACTGTTACATCCAATGGCTTGGCATAAATTCAATTAACTACCAGGAATAAGTTGACAGGCAACACTATCTTTATTTCAGTAAAGTATACTTCCTTAAAACATCCCACCAACATCAAATGTAACCAGATTGAATTTCATGCTGAAGAGTCTGTGAATATTCATTTGAAAACAGTCGCCAAGAGCCTCATTTTAATTTGTGTGATGTTGCTGCTAATACCAATGCCTACTTAAAATATCCATTAAAAAAGCCTTAAGAATATTAACAGGGAATTCTTACAGGAATGCACTAGAGCTTTATGTTTTGAATTACCATTACAGGCTTTTTGCCTTCGCTCTCGTTAAACTGATTTCATTATTAACAAGAACATGTGCAAATTAAAACAAGCCCATTAAAATCTCAAATTCCATGCTAAAAAGATTAGGGACATTTGAGTTATTTTGCTTCTGAAGGAATAAATGTAATGAAAAGTGATAGGGAGTAAAAAAACCCTCATACTTAGAAACACACACAAGATCCAGTGGGTAGAGAGCGGTGAGGATTTCTTGCTGGGCTTCAGAATAACCTGTTTATACAAGGAGTTGTGTTCCCTGTGGGTTTATTTCCTCCCCATCACAAAAGACATCACATTTAGGAAGCCTTTGTCCCAGATCTTGTCTGCAAGGTGCAGGTAGGGATGCAATGGGTCAGGGAGAGCTATGGTTCCCATTGACACCAGTTTGGTTCAGCAGGCCCAGAGACCCCAGGCTTGCTACCCAAAGCTGGTGGTGCATCCCACCTCTGCTCTTTATTTGCCTAAAACCTGGCTACTGAGGATGGAAACAAAGGTGCAGATTGGAGCCTTCAGTCCAGCACAAGGCTAGATCCCTGACAGAAGATCTAGAGGGCTTGGTGTTCTGCACAGGGCTGGGTTTCACCCAGTGCAGCTTGTCAGAAGCTGAGCTGACTGCACAGCCTTGGGCCAGGCCTCTGGAAGGAAGAAAAGCCATTGTCCAGCACTAAAACATACAAATATGTATATTTAGAGGGTGAACTTCACCCTAAGGTTGAAGGGGCAGTTAAGGGACTTCACACAGAAGCGAGGCACTGCAAAACACACTTTCACTTCAGTTGCTCTCAGAGCCTTTGGCTCCCAGCTCCTGTATTGATCCCCTCAGCTTCTAAATAACCCTCAGTTCAATACAGGCATCAATGGAAGGCTGCTAGTCTAATAAATCACATGAATATTTACACTGCCTTGTGTAAAATACATCTTTTGACCTATCAGGTGCCTTCTATCCCTCTTCCCTGTCTAGTTACTTCTGTCTTTCCCTGTTCCTGGGGGACTGGGGGGGCACTGACCCTTCCCTCAGCTCCAGCGAGCCACAGGGAATGATGTGTGTTAAAACTCTCTTCTGTCAAGCTGCCAAATCTTTTGCATTAATCCTGAAAATTACAATTAGTGAGTGCTAAGAGGATCCTTCCACCTTTGTGCATGTCTCTATTCAGTTGTAATGATCCCTGCTGCTTCACCAGCATCTGAAGCCTCTTATGTCATGGCTTTTGGCTTTCAGGAAGGGCAATGTACTCAGAAGGCAGTGGGGCTGGTGGCAGTGGAGCTTCTTCCTTGGTTTTTGCTTGATATCCTGGTCTACACCAAAGATGGGGCAGTTCTGAGTTCCTAAGAGCCCATGACCACCACAGCATGGGGTGTCCCCACACACACAGAAGGTCACATCAACACTTCAGGAGTCTGAAGTAACTGTTCTGTGGTGTGCTGTGAGCTGAAGGATGGGGCTGGGAATCAGCTCTGTAGCCTCACTTTGGCTGGATAACAAAACAGCTTGAAACAACTTCACTGAGGCTCTGGGAACCATTTCCCAAGCTGTCAATGCAGCTACAGAGACTCATTTCCTTGAGGACTACCATAAACTTTAAAATATGTTCTTTTCAAGTTATTAAGAACCTGAGTTGTGACTCATTGGCACACAAATACACCATCCCCATGTGTGGCTCAGGGATCTCTAGGTCAGATGATTCCATCTCCAGTAGAGCTGCTGAACACTTCCAGTCAAAGGTTTCTGTTCTTGATTATTTCTTTTCCCTTGGTGAGACCAGCAAAACCCTTGATGGGTGTTTAACCTTCAATAAGCAGTAACTCAGCCAGCCATTAGCAGTCCCTGGCTCTGGCTGCTTCACTGCTCAGCTAGAAACTCTCTCCTCCAATGCAATGGGTTGCTAAAGCTCATGCTCCTACCTTCACAGACCTCTTCATTGACCTTTCCTCTTCAGGACCATCTACCTGGCACACAATGCTTTGTTTTCCCTACAGTGACTTGACTCTAGTCTGAGTTTATACAAGTCACTTCACCACAAAGGGAGCATCTGTGTATCTCCACTTCTTCAGTCACAGAGCTCACTGGAATGACACTGGGGGAAAGAGCAACAGGATGCCACAGGAGAAACAAGGTTTGTTCCTTGATCTCCTTACAGAGGAAATGTTAGATAACTACCTCTTCAGTGGAATTATTTGAACTAGTGATGAATTTAACTTGCATTTCCTAGGTTCAATCTATAAACTCAGCCAGCAGCAGTTCTATGAGGTTAAGCACTTTTCCTTTCCTCTCACTTCTAAATGCTCTTTAAACTCAGAGGGTGCAAACACAAGCCCAAGTACCCACAGCCCTGAGCTGGAGAGACCTTTGCCTGGAGAGGTGGGTGCCTACAGATGGACAGATGTGTGAGTGGGACAGGGTTAACTGGATTAGCCAGGCCATGGGCAATGCAGAGCTGGTCAGGAGTTGCATTCACACAAGTGCAAGCACTTAATGGACTTCTGATCTCAGCTGGGGACTAGAGCTGCTGCTCTCACCTAGAAGTAGAAAGGCTTCAAGGCAAAGAGAGACATTGCACAAGTAGTTATTGCTGACATTAGAAATGGCAGCTATGTCCACACACCACATCCAGTGCTGCACCCATACCACAGCTCTGCTACCAGAAGCTGTACAGCTGGCCCAGTGCTCTGGCAGAGCAGAAGAGCTCTCAGCTGTGCCTGCATCCATTCATCCTACAGTAGTCCAGCTATGTCCACACTGCCAGAGCTTGTGTGACACTCACAGCCCCATCTAGTCCTATCACATCTCAAATCTTGCACAAGTGATGGAGGCTTTAGTAGGAAGAGAAAGAAAGAGAAGGACATCCAGTCCTTCTGAATAACACCCTCAGAGCTTCCAGCTCACCTGAAGCAGAGCTTTTTGGTGGCATTTGACACCAATGTGTTCCCATCAGTGGAGTCACTAATGTGCTAGGGTCACAAATGCAGTCAGAGAGATGAATGATGATAGAGAAAAGGCCAAGTGTGGAAACTGCAGTATTCCAGGAGGTTTGATTTGCAGAGATTTAAAAAGCAGATGGGATGATGTGCAACTGGGAAGGAGCAGGAAAGACAGCAGCAGCATCTTACATGTACAAAGACAGTGGGGCTCATCTTGCAAACCATATCATCATAAAATGAGCTTTGTGCAACTTAGTATGAAACAGTGACTCAGTCTTTCCTGGGTGGAGATCACAGCTGTGCAGTGGCCTTCCTGAGCATGGAAGACCAGAGGAGAGCAGGAGGTATCTCTGGATAGAACATCCACCTGAAACTCCTGAGTCCTGGGGAAGTGAGACAGAATCTGGCCAGTGGCTCCTGAATACAAGTACCAGCATGGTGATGGGATCCAGTGTGACTGCAGGTTGGGTGATGGATTTCACTTTGATACAAGAGGCTCTCTACACACAGAACATCCCCATGCTCACCATTTCCAAAGGGAAACAGTGCTGGCTGGAAGATCACCAGCCTTCTTCAGCTCCTGGCACTACTTGGTTGAGTTGTGGGTAATTCTTGCTCTAAGAAGGCAAAATTGGCTCTTTCCTGTGATCACTCTGAAAAGGCATTTGTGGATGGAGATGATGCTGGGACAGTGGTGCTAATAAAATCAACAGAGCTGGGAGGGGAAGAAGCATTTTTCTCAGGAGCACACAAGCTTTGATGTTGCATTCAAGCCTAAGCAAGGGCGTGTTTTAAATTCCCAACAATCTGAGTTTCTTTTTAACTTCCCAAGCCTGGCTGAGCTCTCAGAGACAAGAGATCTTGCTCCTGGGGGTGGCTTTCCTAGGCAATTGCAGCTCTGCTCAGAATACTATTTAAACACCAATTATTGTAATTCTCAGCAGAAATATTACAGGCATTCAGATTTTTTTTCCTTAACAGCCAAAGGGAGACATTTCCAGCATCTATCAAGGCTCTTTTATTTTAATCCCCATTTAAATCTCTTTCCAGAAGGACTGGGCAACAGAGGACAATTTATCATCACAGCTTGCCTCTTGCCAAGCCAACCTGTCTAGAGTAACCTGCTGGGGGCAGGAGGGATGGCTGAAGAGAGCAAGGGTATGGAAGCTAACAAAAGGAGGACAGCAGATAAGAGGGAAGCAGTAGGAACAATATCCCATGCTTCCCTGCAAGGAGCAAAGTCCCCTTCTCCCATTTCAAGGTGCAGGCACTGTCTAAACAATCCTCTCAGGGAAAAAGGTTCTTCCTAGTCTCCAATCTAAACATCCCCTGGTGCAACTTGAGGCCATGTGGCCTCTTGGCAGCCATCACAGAATCTTAAGGTTTGGAAGTTAAAAGCTCATCCAGTGCAACCCTCCTGCCAGACCTAGAGTAGATCCCACAGGAACTCATCCAGGTGGGTTTGGAATGTCTCCAGTGAAGAGCCACCTCAGCAAAGAACTGCTGTGATGCTGGAATCTCTCTGACTCATGGTCATCCTCCCTCAGAGGCCCTGGCACTCCTCCTGCCTACCCCAACTGGGAGAGAAAACAGAGTTATTTGGTACCTTGTCTGTTGAGATCCTGTGTTTGAACAGCAGTCTCCAGGAGGGTGAATAGTGTCCAGCTGCCAAGAGGCATCAAGCTGCATGATGAGAGTGCTCCAAAGCTGTCAGTTTTATTTCCTTCAACGGTTGCCATCAAATCAGGGCAACTGCAATGGATGTCCTGGCATGAACATGGAGTCAAAGGTTCAATGATGAAGGTTTTAGTTGCTATTAACAGGCAGCATGATGAAGAACTGAAAGACAGATGTTAGAGAAGAACTGCTGTGTTATACAAAAAGAGAGAAGCTAGTGGCTCACTCCTCAATCCAGGTGACTTCATGGAAGCTGGCCATGAAGTGCAGGAAAGGAGCTTCCTCTGCTTCTTGTTCCTGTGGAGCTGCTGCTTTCCCACTCCAGCGTGACTCTGGTTTCTGAAGGAAACGGGGCTTGTGAGTCTGAGCATTCCATCCAGCACCTTCCCCCAGACAGTTTCAGCCAGACAGCTACCAAATCTGGCAGAGGTTAAATGTGAAGCTTGTGCAGGTTTTAGGGGAACGGGGGTGAGATCTGCAGAAGGAAAGGGCAGCCTGATCAGCCTGGAGGGTTGTTTGCTGTTGGGAAGGCCTGGGGACATCCCACAGACCTGCAGGGACATCCTGCCAGGCAGGTGGGATGGTCACAGCCACAGCTTTGAGCTCTGCAGGGAGGGCAAAGGCCTTCCAGGCACAGGGGCTGTTACAGAGCTGGAGGAAGGGCAGGGAACACGTTATTTTCACATGATGAAGCAGCCAAAGACTGGTGAATGCTAATCCTGCTCCTGCCCAAAACCCCACCAGCAACCCCTGACCCTGCTCCCAGCACGAGGAGGTGCTGCCTGTGCCCCCAGCCACTTCCCAAGTTAAGCAGGATCTACAGTCCAAGTTGAGCCAAAAATTGTGTCTCTTCCTTCCTCTTTCTTCAGCTGCACCCATTGTAAACTGAGCACAGCTGTGGTTCTGGCCCTCAGACTGGATAGGAGCTACAGCAAAGTGTTTAATGTATTCTTAGCTTTTAAAACACTATTCATCAGCTGCAATCAAAGAAGAGAGCCAGCATCATGTTGCCAGCCAAATTAATCCCAGCTCCCCCATTCCCCCCTCCACACACAGAGCCATGGTGTGTGCATCAGTGGTGGTCTCCAGACCACAGCTTAGCAGACACTGGGAAAGGCCAAGGTGGTAAATGGAAATCCTGGCTGCTCTTAATCATGTTCATAATGACCATGTCATCAATCACAGCCCTTCTCAAGTGCTCAGCAACCACAGCCCAAGGGTATATTTTTCAAAGAGTTCAATCCAGTGAGGTCTGTCCAAAGCTGGGGCACCACGATTCCCACTCCCACAGGAGGAGGCTTTCTGCTGACTGTCTGGCACTGACGATGCACATGAGCTCAGCATCTCCCTCAAAAGCCTGACTGCAGAGAGTAAAGGCAGTAAAACCTATGCAACTGAAAATGTCACTGACCTTTAGAGGAAAACAAGTGAAGGAAAAACAAAACATGTCAATAGAACAGATTGGGAAAGATACAGTATTGCTGCCATTTCCCTGCTCTTGGTATTTTATGGTGGGGGCTGGAAGGGTCCTGCACAGCTCACCCAGTCCAACCCTCCTGCCAAAGAAAGCAGGTTCCCCTCCATCAGGGAGCACAGGAGTGTGTCCAAGTGGGTTTGGAAACCTCCAAGAAGGAGCCTCCACACCTTCCCTGGGCAGCCTGGGCCAGGGCTCCCTCACTCAAACACTGAAACAGTTTGTTCTTATGTTTCAATGGAACTGTTTGTGTTCCAGCTTCATCCCATCACCCCTTGTGCTGTTGGTAGATATCATTGAAAAAAGCAGCTCACCCCCAGCCTGTGCTGGTGCTTGGGGCTGTTCCTCCTGATCTCAGGAGGACTCTGCCCTTGTCCTTGCTCAAAACCCTTCAGAAGTTCAGGCTTTCAGACTTCCTAAAAGTACTGCAATGTTGAGAGTCAATGAGACTTTCAGTGCTCAAGAGTTTTCTCCTCCAGATCTCCAAAGGGCTCAGGACCTTGTGGCTATAGACACATAACATGGAGATCCCTATGTGAAACAAGCCACAGGCAAGTGGCAAACATCCCAAATTCCCAGCATGAGTAGAACCCAAGGCCTTTGCAGGGCAGCAGAGCCCAGCCTGTCCCAGCTGAGCAGCGTGTGGGGCACGGCGCGCACATCCTGCCCTCCTGCAGAGCCCACTGCGAAGCCCACCCATGGAAAGGTTAGAGAGTCCTTCTGCATGGCAGCTGTGCAGAGCTGTGACAGGGATTGCATTTCACAGCCCAGCCAGGGCTGAATCAGACCTGCTTGATGCCACTGGAGGAGCTGATGGAGGCTTTAACACTTTGAGTTCCAGCCGATTGTGGGGGAGCGCCTGGGGGCAATGGAAATGTCACGTGGAATTTGGCACTTGAAATGTGAGGGACAGGGGCTTTCATTTGTTTTCATCTACATCTTCCCCTCCTCTGAACTGTACATGCTCCATTTCCTGCACTTCCCTAAGCTTTCATTAGGCAATGCTGAAATCTGCTGGATTTGAGGCATCTCCAAGGATCTGGCATTAACCTGCTCTGTACAAGTCAATCTGACATGTCTCACTGTTCTTCCATTCTTGTTAGGCAAACTAGTCCAAAACAAGCTTTTCCCTTGTTATCTCTCCTTTCCTATCCCTTCATGTGATCTTTCATGTAAGAATAGAGGATTATTGCTCTCTAGCCCAACTCTTCATATGGGTTCACTTGGAAAAAACCCAAGCAGACCAGGCTTTGGATCTGGGTTTAAATCCCAGACCTGGTCTCTGGGGTTGCAGACACTCAACCTGGCAGCACTGTTGCTTCAGCTGGGTCTTAGCAGGCAGGCACAGGGCAGCTGGAAGGACTGTGAAATGGGGAGTTTGCCCTCCCCCTAGAATAGCAGCACAGTCATGGCTGTCAGTGTGAGAAGGAACAACAGGAGCTGGCAGACAGGCCTCTGCCAAGTGCAGCTCTGGGAACACTGATAATGTGCTCTTGGGAAGAGAAATTCTTAATTCTCACAGAATCTCCAGGGCTGGAAGGGACTTGGAAAGCTCATCCAGTGCAGCCCCCCCTGCCAGAGCAGCACCACCTAGAGCAGGGCACACAGGGACTCATCCAGCTGGGTTGGAATGTGCCCAGAGAAGGAGCCTCCACAGCCCATCTGGGCAGCCCCTGCCAGTGCTCCCTCACCTCAACAGGGAACTAATTCTTCCTTGTGTTGCTTTGGAACCTCTTGTGTTGCAGCTTGTGCCTGTTGTTTCTCGTCCTGTCATTGGCCATCACTGAGCACAGCCTGGCTCCAGCCTCCTCACACCCACCCTTGATGTGTGTGTAACATGAATGAGCTCACCCCTCAGGCTCCTCCAAGCTGCAGAGCCCCAGCTCCCTCAGCCTTTCTTCACAAGGCAGATGCTCCACTCCATCATCTCTGTGTCCCTGCACTGAACTCTCTCCAGCAGCTCCCTGTCCCTCTGGAACTGGACACAATATCCCAGATGTGGTCTCACCAGGGCAGAGCAGAGGGGCAGCAGAACCTCTCTGCACCTACTGCCCACAGCCCTGCTAATCCAGCCCAGGCTGCCATTGGCCTTCTTACCCACGAGGGCACGTTGCTGGCTCAGGCTCATCCTGCTGCCCACCAGCAGCCCCAGCTCCCTGTCCCCTACACTGCTCTCTAACAGTTCATTCCCCAGCCTGTGCTGGTCCATGGGGTTGTTCTGTCCCAGATGCAACACTCTACACTTGTCCTTGTTGAACTTCATTAGATTTCTCATCAGAGTAATTTCTGGTGAGATGGAGCACACAGAGCCCCACGACACTCCAGCTCATTTCCACACAGATTATCCACGAGGCAACACTTGCTTTCCAACTTTAACTGACCTTCAAAGCCCAAAGACCTTTTGAAACATGTTGATTTCTGATATCTTCCTTAAAAATGCTCTCAATGCATAACCATTGTGGGACATAACAGCAGAAGAAACAGAGTCACACCACTATGAAATACTTAACTATGTAAAGAAAAGGGTTCCAACCCACTTGCAATGCAGCTGCACTTTAGAGGGTTTGGGATTGTCACTTCTCAGGAACTTTTTGTTCACATTTTTTGGCAGGAGGATAAAAGAAGCTTTTAAGAATCTAATATAAAGTAAAAAGAAATGAAATCCATTTACTCCAAGCTTTGCAAGTAACCTCAGTGACCATTTCCATCTCTGACAAGGAGCTGCTAGGTACAGCAGGTTTAGTGTGACATCCTGGCTGAGTTTTAGCAGTAAAATCAGCACAGTTTTCCTTTCAGCTCAACAGGACAGTTTTAGGTAGTGTCACTTAAAAGGCCCCTTGAAAAGCCCCTTCAGCAGCATCTGAGCAGCTCTTCCCATCAGGGGGTGCTTGCTCCATCAAATGACTGGGGGGATTTGGGTGGCTCCAGCTGCAGGAGTGAATTCTTTCAGGGCTATGCTGTGTCACTGGATGCAGAGGCTTTATACTGATGACTAATTTATGTCAGTGAAAGTGGATTGGATTTGAAACAAACCCCATTGATTTTACATCACCACCTCACACTAGCCCTGCCACCAGAATTAATGCACAGCAAATGAAACCGTGGCTCCCCAGCCCTCTCTTGGCAGGGGAACAAGGCAGAGCTGCTGCTCCCCATGTGCCAGGGAGCTCCTTCATCCTTGCTGGCAGCTACCAGAGGAGTTTTAGGGTGATGCACACCAGGCTGAAACCCCAAACCTGGGCTTCATACATCCTCCTCCAGACAGCAACCCACCTTGGCAGCAGCTGAGAGAAGCACCGAGTGTTTGCCTGAGAAGCAAACACTGATGGACCTGGGGGTGTTTAGTCTGGAGAAAAGGAAGCTGAGGGGAGGCAGGACCACTCTGCAGCTCCCTGGCAGGAGGCTGGAGTGAGGTGGGGTCAATCTCTTCTCTCCAGTAATGACTGGAGGAAACAGGAGGACAATAAGGTGCTGTGAGTTAGTGCTGGGCTGGGCAGGGTGAGGGGAGGGCTAGGACTGCAGCAGCTTCAGGGGCTTTTCCCACCAAAACACTTCTATGATTCTAAGTCCTCCCAAACCCAATGTTTCAGAGTGTTTCTGGAAGACAACAGCACGACAAATCAGCAGCAGGGACTTAGCAAGGACCCCTGCATCTATGAGAAATGCCCATGAGAGCCCCTTGGCAGGACACAGACAAGCAGAAAGCTCTGAGGTCCCTGCACTGCCTCACCTGACAGCTACCACAAGTTTCCTGTCTGATGGGGAGAAAACCTTTCCCTGGTTGTTCTATACCAGTAAAAACCCAACCTCCTGGGTATTGCTGGCAGGAACAGCCCTGGGTGCAGCACTTCTCATGAGAGTAAAAAGGCACAAGCTGCCTGTGTAAGGAATGCATCCCTCCTCGTGAGGGGATAAGACATCTCTCAAGTGAATGACTCTAGTCACTCTGTGATGTCAGCTTATACCACTTCAGTTACTGGTTGAGATTAGAACAAAAGTGGAAAACCAACCACTTATTAGATGTTAATTTTATCTCACAGATTCTATTGTAAATGGGATACAGGCCCCTATGTATATACCACAATCCTTAAAATAGCTCCATCTAAATGCAAATGTGGGCCTCTGCCTAACACAGAGCTGAAAGCCTGAAAGCCTTCCCATTAACACACCAAGAGATAGGGGAATTAATTTAATGCTTAAAAATTCACAGGGATAAGAGGAATTTCTTCCTATCTGGCATCATTTTCTCTTCATGACCAAAGCACCCATAATATGATAATTTTTACCTTTTTCTCAAGCTTACTGAGGGAAAAGGCTGTACAATCTCTCTCTAGAAATGACTTTACAGGCTGTAGTCTATTGACCAAAGGGCAGGTATGTGTGTGCTTGGTAAGGGATACCCAGGGAAAGACAAAAGATGAAGATGCCTACAATGCAAGAAGGTTGTTGGGATTCAATTACTCATCTTTGCAAACTAATCAAAAGCAGAGAAAGTGCTCTGGCAGAGCTCATCTCTCACCAGCACCTTTTTCTCTACCTGCTCCTCTAAGCCCATCAAACAAAGGTGCTCACTCTTTATCTACCACACACAAACACACACACACAGAGTGTGAGCTACTGGTTTGTCTTTGGAGGACTTCAGCAATCACTGTGGCATGTAGAAGGCACTGGCCTCCCTACAGTTACTACACATGTTGCATCTGCAGGCAGACATCACAGAATCATGATGAGTGGAAAAGCCCTTTAAGCTCCTGGAGTCCCAGCCCTCCCCTCACCCTGCCCAGCCCACCACTACCCCATGGCCCTCAGCACCTCAGCCCCACGGCTTTGGGATCCCTCCAGGGCTGGGCACTGCCCCAGCTCCCTGGGCAGCCTGGCACAGGGCTGACACCCCTCTCAGGGAAACAGTTCTGCCTCAGCTCCAGCCTCAACCTGCCCTGGGGCAACTTGAGCCCATTGCCTCTTGTCCTGTCCTTCATTACTGGAGAGAAGAGATCAACTCTCCCTTCACAACAACTCCCCTTCAGGTAGTTGTAGAGAGTGATCATGTCTCCTCTCAGCCTCCTCTTCCCTAGGTCTGGAAAGTGAGGCACAGCTCTGTCTCTAAGCCCCAGTGTTAGCACAGCTGCCTCAGTGCCCCAGGGTTGTGGTGCCTGGTGTGCCCTCATGCAGTTCCCAGGCCAAGGGAATGACAAGAGAGAAGGGAAGGATGTTGCTGTTCTCTGAAACATGCCATCAGGCACTCTTTCCTGCAAACACATCTCCATTTTGATTCCCAGGTGCTAGGCATCAGCAGGCAGAGCACTGACACACTGGCAGCTTTGCTGCCTTCTGCTCCATTGGGGGAACTAAATTCTTAGGGGTAGCTGTACCCACCTGCATCAGAAAAGCACACAGAACCTGGCCAATGGATCTCTTTTTTCCAATATTTATGAAAGCTCCCTAACTGCTTTTGTTGTTTCTAGCAAAACATATGTAATCTGAATTTGCTCTGCAAGAGTGTTTCCAGGGGGAAGAAAAAGGAAGAGTCATGTACTTACTTGCATGTGCATCTCAGTAGAAAGAAGCAGCCACTTCACTATGGACATCACAAGGGTCTGGAACACACATCTAGGAAGTCATAGACTGGAAACATCACATCCAGGTATAGGAGCATCATCAAGTAAAAGCTGGGTAAGAGAAAGAAATGTTCAAGCCACTTCCAACAGGGTTGAACTCTGAAGTATGTCTGTTCTGCTAAATCAGTTCAGAAACCAAACACGTTCATGACAAGGAGGTTGTGCTGATGGGAATGGGCTTGCTGTTGTGCTGACACAGAGCAGCAGTGAGCTACATCTCTGCAGCTTTGCCTTTGGATTTGTCTCACAAGCCATAGGTTGAACTTACCCAACAAACACTACAGCAAGGCACAGGGACCTGATGTGTTTCTGCTCTCTGAGGTGTGTTTTACATCACACAGCACTTGCCATTCATCTGAACACACTGAATATCTCCAAAGGCACATGATCTCTCCAAAGGTATGATCACTCTCTACAACTCCCTGAAAGGAGGTTGTGAGGTGGGGTCCTGCTCTTCCCTGCAGTAATGAACAACAGGACAAGAGGGAATGGGCTCCAGTTGCCCCAGGAGAGGTTGAGATTGGGGCTGAGGCAGAACTGTTTCCCTGAGAGGGGTGTCAGCCCCTGTGCCAGGCTGCCCAGGGAGCTGGGGCAGTGCCCAGCCCTGGAGATATTCAAAAGACACACAGATAAGGTGCTGAGGTTAGTTTAGTGATGGGCTTGGCTGTGTGAGGTGAGTGGTTGGACTCAATGAGCTTCAAAGTCCTTTCCAGCCATAATGATTCTATAGCACTTTCACAGCTAGGAGCTCTGCAGGAGTGTCAGAGTCATCTCCTCTCATAAATATGCACATAATTCCACAATAATGAAGAAATTTCTTAGCTGTTTTCTCTCTGGACCTTGTCCAGCCAGAGCTGAGTATTTTCTGTGCAAGAAGTCAGTGGCTGGGGCTTTTGTGATTAATCATTTGCACAATAATGCCCTAAATGGCATAAGAAAAAAAAAGACCCTCCTGGCAAAGGGATGTGCCTCAGTTTAGTACAGCCAATGCTGCTGAGCATGGACTTTCCTTTGGCACAGGTAATGGGTCTGGCTTGGCCTTGAACCCACAGCAACATACAACATATAACTTCAAAGAGACTTGTGAAATTTGGGAAGTGAAAGACTCATTGTGGCTGCAGACTGATGAAGAGACCACTGTAGCCTGAAAAAGATGGGGTCAAACTGCTATAAAAACATGGTTTTCCCCACACAGCTTTTGTTACTTCACCAAATCAAACACTAGCCAACGTATTCCTGTAATCTATAAAAGCTCCATGAAACTAGAGGCTGTCAAGACCCTCCTGGACACGTTCCTGTGTGACCTGATCTAAGTGGGAGCTGCATCTGCAGGAGGGTTGGACTGGATGAGCTCTAGAGTTCCCTTCTAACCCTAATTCAGTGATTCCATGAAATATCAACATCACTGATATTCCCATGGTAATTATCTTGCATAGTAATTAAACAATATGCCACCAAATGTGGTCAGGGTTGCTCCTCATAACCTTTGAGACTTAATTTACTGTCTTCTCTTACAGAAACCAACATCTCCTTTTAGAGTCTAAATGTTGCCATTCTTAAACCTATTCACTGGACCTTTTATCACCAAGGACATGATGTGACAGCAGGATTCTTGTTTCTCTGGGGCTTGGGGTTTATTTTCCTTTTAACTACTTACTCAGCTTAAATGATGAACTGAAAATGAGGATTGTATTCAGTTTTATAGTCGTTGAGTGTCTGGTTTTGTGAATGGGAAGCCATTGTGGAAATCCTCCCTGACTCCTACATTACAAACACTCGCTTTGCAACACACAGCAATCTGGCCTCTCTCCATTCCCCTCAGTTTTGAGCCTTGTGGAATCCAGGTTTGGCTCTAACATAGTGAAAAAAGAATAACATGAAGCCTTTCAAAAAGTCATTGCAAAGCACTCCAGCTTGACTAACAAGAACTCTTATTTATATCCAGGATCTAAGCTTGAAGGGATCTTGAAACATCAGAAGTGGCTGATGAGAGCTTGAGACAGTTTCAATGAGATGTGGGAGATAAAAAGGAAGATACAGGAAAACCACAGGATAAAAGCTAAAGGAGTGAAATAATCCCCCAATAGCTGTGTTTGGAGTGTTCTTCTGGAGGAGTTATTTTACTATTCAGTATGGCAAAACATCAAAGAGGGCATATTTAAACCAAATTACTTGGGAGCTGAATTCTCATCTTCTTCCAGATCATCACGACCTGCTGGTTTTGTTAACGTGGCCCTGCAGCAGGACATGAAGTGTAAGGCTCAAAGGGACAGAACTGTTCCTTACACAGCTGTTCTTCCCCAGAAATCCCCCTGTTCCCCTTAAACCCACATATCACTACGTGCTGTAGCCTTCTGAATGTGGCATTTTCCTCTGTAAGGGGCTCCCCTCTTCTTGCCATTTATACCCACACATGGGCCCCAGGCCAGCAGTGAGCTTGTGCAAGAATCTACCTCCAGTCCCCTCCCAGTCTCACCAATACTTGTTGGACTGTCAATGGACCTTTTGTCACAGACCTTTGCTGTCTGCAGCCTTTGATGAGGAACCAGCCAAACCGTCACAAACAGGATTTCCCTCCATCGCTAAAGATCAGTGGTGGTTTATTTACTTCAACAAGTTCTAGTTGTGGCTTTAAACGTGTGATATTCTGGGCCAAGATAAGAAAGCAATTTCAGATTATAGCCCAGGACATTCTTAGAAGTGGACTTAAACAGCTTTTCAGCAGTGCAGATCCTGCTCTTTGCATTCATCGTGCCCCCCACCTCCTCCCTCTGCCACGTACCCCTGCACTCACAGAGCAAGTCCTTGAGATTAACCACAATATGATTACATTTTAATTGAGGCCAGCTTAGTGTGAGGACATCCTTTTAACTCAGGAGGCCTCAATTCCACAGAGCCATAATGAACTAATAATGAATGTGCTAAAGTCATTAAATCAAAATTCATAAAAGGGTGAATATTGCTTTCTTTTACAATAAAGCAATTAAAATCCCATACACTATAATAGATACTACTAAGGTGCACTAAGTGTTCTTTAAGGAGGTTAGTGTTTAATGCTACCACACACAAATTTGGGGATCTTTTCAAAATAGGACTGCTACACTATTAATAGATGATCAGAACTCTTTTCATGTCTTCTGGCAGCATTTCATTAGTAGGTTTTGTAGATTAGTTATAATAAATCATGACTTGCAGGATAAGTAACTTTCCAGCAGTGAAGCATGGTGCCATTACTGACAAAGCTACTTTTTGATGTAGGTTCTTTCATTGTTCCTTTCATTGTCACATCCTCTTCCTATTTCCCATGCTTGGTTCCTTGGGGGTTAACAGTCACAACAGCCCCCCACAGTTGCAGACAAAGCATGTGATGGGTATGGTATGTATGGTCTCTCACCTAGGCCCTACCATAAAACACTCCCCAGCTCCCAGCTCTACTCATTTCTGCTCAGGCCTTGCCAAGTGGTCACTGTTGAAGACAGACCCTTGGGAAGAGCTGGGCTCCTTGGTACTCATACACCAAAGATCCCTGCTCCTCAAGTCTTGCATTCCTACCTAGGAGAGATCTTTTGCTGAAGGCTATCATCACACAGAACCATAGAATCTCAAGGGCTGGAAGGGACCTGCAAAGCTCATCCAGTGCAGCCCCCTGCCAGAGCAGCACCACCTAGAGCAGGGCACACAGGGACTCATCCAGCTGGGTTGGAACGTGCCCAGAGAAGGAGCCTCCACAGCCCATCTGGGCAGCCCCTGCCAGGGCTCCCTCACCTCAATAGGGAACAAATTCTGCCTTGTATTTCTTTGGCACCTCTTCTGTTGCAGCTTGTGCCTGTTGCCCCTTGTCCTGTCATTGGCCATCACTGAACACAGTTTGGTATCATCCACTCATGCAATGGCTGACAAGAAAGAAGAGGCACAAAGAGACCAGGATCAGACAAATCAGGCAGCAGCAAACCAGAAACATCACCAACCTAACACCTACTAACCTGCTATCACCTGCTGCAATGGATTTCATTGTCTCCTGGATGCCTCTGGCCTCTGTTCAAGAAAAGAAATCACTGCCATGTACCAAATGGCTGGGATCTAAACACAAGACAGCTTATTGTTACTCACAAATTCACACAAGCAACAGCTATTCTTCCTTTTAACAGAACCCCAAGCCATGGAAACCTGAGATTTTGAAGAGTGCTCAGGAATAGACTGATAGGAAGCATGTCCCAGGGCAGGCAGGCACATCTGCCTGGAGGAAAGAGAATAGGCTGGCAGAAAAGGAATTATTAGGGAGTACATAGTGGAGTAGGGGATTATCTGGACAACATGATATAAGAACAGACAGATTAAAGGAACACTAAGTATTTATTACAAGCTCCCTCATATGGTAAGCAATAACACACGCCCGAGCTGCTCCTGAATACTGCAGGCAACAGCCAGGCACTGAGACTACTCTGGGTTGGATGAAATAGAATTAGAGGTTTTTACCCACTGGAGACCATGTGCTGTTATACATAATAATCCAAATCACTCTGAAAGGAGAGAAGAAGAGCTCAGTGCTCATTGCAACCAGAGGAAACGCCTCAGGCCCGGGTTGGTGCAGGCCGCAGCCCTGCACAGCAGCGGGAGGACACGCGCCCATCGCGGCCTCGGCCCTCCCTCAGCCTTGGTGCTGACAGAAGGGACAAGCCCAAGGGACCCAAGGACTTTAGTCCCCCAGAGTGGGGGCTGGTGTGAATCCACAGGCTCTGCAACAAGCCATGAGCCACTCTGCTGTACGCTGGCTTTAGGGTGGGGTAGAGGGGGCTTTGGGCACAGTCGAAATAGTGTTTGTTTCTGTGTCACTTACAGGAGTGCACTACCACACTGCTTAGTCTGGCCATAGAATTAGCTGGGAACAAAACATGGTATTGCAACCCAAAGGTTTGTCTTGAACCCATTTCTTGTGTTCCACATACCCCAGGCCCTTTCAGCAGGCAGCGTGGGTGCTCTCCTGGGTTCCCTCGGTAGGGTAAAGATGAATTTACTTCAATGGAAAAATGACAGAATGGTAGAGGTTGGAAGGGACTGGAAGCTCTTGAAAATCTCCAGAGAAGGAGCCTCCATACCCTCCCTGGGCAGCCTGGGCCAGGGCTCCCTCACCTCATCAGGGAAAGAGTTTTTCCTTACGTCTAAATGGAACATTTTGTGCTCCAGCCCTTGCCCTGTCACTGGGTACAACAAAGTGCTGCCCCAATCTCCTGACACCCACCAGTGAGATATTTGTAGCTATTCATGAGATCCCCCCTCAGTCTCCTCTTCTCCAGACTGAACAGCCCCAGGTCCCACAGCCTTTCCTCAGAAGGAAGATGCTCCAGTCCCCTCAGCATCTTGGTAGCCCTCACTGGCCTCTCTCCAGCAGTTCCTTGCTGGGCTGAACTAGCCCTTGCCATCAACTCATATCTACCATGTTAGATCCAGGCAGGCAAAGAGAGGATCCTTAAAACAGAAGTAACCTGTCAGCATGCAGCTACTTTGCATCTCCTTTCCAGGGCTGAGCCCCTGGTAGTGCTCTCACAGCACAGCCAGGAGCTCCCACAAACAGAGACTTGATGATCACCACAACCAAAGACCTTCTTGCAGTTGTGGGGAAGGGGAGAAAAGGGCTTGGGAAGAAAACTGTTGCAGGACTGAGACTTTCTAACCAGAGACAGTGACTTTTTTCAGGACTAATGCAGATTAGTGGGTACTATCACAGAGGTGACTGAGATGGCAGAGGGATGGAAAGCACCACAGCCTGTGTGCAGCAGTGTCAGTGGGTACAGAGCTGGACCCTGCAGCATTGAGAGTTCAGGCTGGGGATACACCTTGGGCTGCTGCTATTTAAAATTAATGGTCCAGGTTCTCCATTGTCTCAATTCCAACAGAGAGAATCTGGTTTATTGGTATTCAGCAAACTTTCCCCTCTCAGAGTTCAAATCCCCTATTTGCTTTTGGAGGCTGCCAGTGGCACCAGCAGGAATTACCCAGAGCCATACACCATGAGCTGAGAGCACGTGGAGGCCTGGGAGGATTGGTTTGCTGTGTTTCTCATACTGAGGAGCTCACAGTCGACTCACCACAGGAAAGCCAGGTGCTGGATCCATCTAACAAGCTGCTTAAAAATCTAAACAGATGTTTCTGTGTCTTTCCTGCTTCTTGAACAGTCTGTGTGGAAGCACCAGCAGATTTACAACAGAGCAGATGCATGAACTGTACATGCTTTAACATCAAGGCCTGAGTCATTGGAAAATGGTTTGTGACTACTGTGTGTGCAGATAATTTGAGCAATGTGCCATAAGATCAACCTTGTCCATAATGGAAATGTAGATTGGTTGGGCTAAAGTCAGAGTGAAGGCTGCAAAATTCAAACTGAAACTGAACATTATACCTGACTTGGTGTGTTCCCTGCTCCTGCAATGGCTCATGAAAATGTAGATTAGGTATTTAGGCTGGATCTCATCCAGTGCCTGGAGAGGTGCACAAACCAACTCATTGATTTCAATGGATATTTTATCAGGGTCTTTAACTTTCCAAAGATTAAGGAAGGATCACAGATAGACCAGTAAACACACCCAGAGGTATTTGAGCTTCAAAAAGCCAATTCTCACTTCCACTACCTCATTTTTTATATTCCCAGAGTGCTGAAAAAAAAGCCTCAATTTCTGCCTGCAGCATCACCAAGCCCCACAGTCCCCAGCAGACACAAAACAGGTTTGAAGAGCAGGCATGATTTAAATATCACCAGAACTCCTGTATTTGCCTGGTGTTTCCTGACCCTTTAGGATTTACTACTTGCAAGTTTTGGGTTTGGTTCTTTTTCCTTTCTTTACACAAGCTACTACTGTCATGGGAAAAACTGAAATCAGGCATTCTGATGTGCACAAATAACTTCAGGAACTGAGTTGTAATGAGAAACACCAGTATTAGACTTCTGGGTTAGAAGAAGTGAATCCTACCTGAGATGATAACAACCTCAACAGTTGCATGATGGCATTGGGATGGGATTCACACACAGGGCCTGGGTGGTGCAGTGATTTGGCCTTACCATGCCTTTCTTGGCTTCTTTGTCACTGTCAGGATAACTCAAATGCTTTCACAGTGATTCCTAAAGTGACTAGAAAAGCACACAACCTGAATTTTGATCCTCCTTGAATCTATCCATAGATCAAGGCATGTGATGAGGATGAATCTTCACAGCATCATCTGGATACTGAAAAAAACTGATTTCAAGGAAATTGGAGGCAGAGGTTGAAGCTCCAAAGCCTCAAAGCTTCTGAAGGTGTGGAGAACCTGAACACAGGGACTTCTTAAGGTGAGTATGTCTCAAATTATTGCCTCTGCTAGTTAAAAAACCATATTGACCACAAGCACAGGAGAATCCTCAAGGAGAGTTTCATAAGGATCACAAGCATCACACACGCTGATGCCCAAGAACCACTTGCTTAGTACACAAAAGACAGACTTATTTTCTCAGGTAACTTGTGTTAAAACAGCCAGTTATTAATCCTTTCAACTGAAGACTGGATTTTCTAGGAAGCATAGACACCACTGACAGGGAAGCCACTAGAGATTGCAGGGGAAGCCCTGCTGTCACAGCAGTGCAGGGGAGCTGATTCTGCCTCTCATGGGGACATGATTTCAACTCTCCAAACAAGCTGCAGAGATTTCTACCAAGTGGTCATCTGAGGGCTGTCACTTCAAAGACTTTCTCACATTAAATATCCCAGGACATTTATAACCTTAGGAAAAGATTCATAACAAGCAATGGAGACCTCTGCTTCAGTTAAGTGCTTATTTATATCCACTGCCTTTCATACGTTGTGTTTCCTGATGAAATGTGTTCCATTCTTTCTGACATATGAAACATGAAAAGCAGAGCTGTAATGTGTGAATTACACAGTGTTGCAAAAGCTATCATCATGTCCAGGTTTCTTTAAATTTCAATGTATAAATGTTATACCAAGGAGCTTTTATACTAATGGAGAATTGCCTGCAGTGCACACTTAACCTTTGTCCACTTCAGTTGACTTGGTAGTGCTACCCACATACATCAAACACCAATTCATCCAACACAGGGAAGGCATGTGGCCAAATGCCTTCACTCATGCAAAGCTCAGCTCAAGAGGATTTGGATAGTGATGCAAAGGACAACCCATGCTACTTAGACTAATTGGGCTAGATCCTCAGCTAGCCCATTCTATTTATGCCAAGGGAGGTATCCTGAATTTAGGTTAACAGTTAATCAGACACCATTAAAAGCTAGTTATTGGACCCTGGCAGATTCCAATTAACTGCCAGGAAGTCTCACCTGATGTAACAGTTTCACTCTACTGAACATGAAGCTTCTTGTGAAAAAAAAACCCAAACGAATAGCACTTGAAAAAGACAGTGCCCATCTTTGCCCTGCATGTAGAAGAGCCACACTGACCTTGCTCCAGGGAAGGAAAAAATACATCCCTTAACCTTCTGAGAAAGGAAAGATGTTAGGCTGCTAGAAACAGCCATTTGCTCCATTCCAACTCAGACCTGTGCTCCATTGAAGCTCACCTTTGGCTTGGCTGTATGTATGTGTGAGATGGCCAAGCAGGAGACCAGGTCATAACAGAAACCTGGTCACACAGAGACCAGGCCACACTGGCCCCTCACTAACTCTCTGCAGGGAGAAGCAAGGACCTTTCTTTGCTCTGTATTCTCTGTTTGGCTTTTGCTATGTCACACAGTCCCCAGTTTCTGGGAAATTTGATCCCAGTGATTATTAAGCAGCTGAATTCCTTTGTTCATACTTTCACTCCTGACCTGGAGGCTACTCACATGTCCTCACCTGGACAACAGCTTTGCTGCAGCATCACAGAGATGGTTTCATTGCAGCCCAGTGTACAAGAGCTCAAGCATTACAGTGACAGAATCAAATGCTAAACAGAAGAAGTGCCTTATATCAGACATGTTGAAAAGTAAGTCTGTGTAACTCTTATAAAGTGGTCCTGGGAGCAGCTCCTTAAAGGGCTAGCAGACTGTTCACATGGGAGTTGGGAGGGCAGCTGCACCATCTGGTTTGTTGACACAGACATAGCTCATGTGCACCCCATAACTTCATCATATAGCTTGGCATAAACTAGGGTCAAATTCATCTCCCTTCTTGGTGTTATTGAAGTGCAAGTGAGCTGCCTTGGTTCCCTTTACAGTCAGCAGAGCCCAAGGAAACCCCACAGGCAGTTAAGCCCATTTTACAGCCACTGGGTAAACTGAGCCCTGGAAGGGCCTGTTTTCCTCCATCAACAACAAAGGGGCAGTAGATGCCTCCCTAAGCAGTTCAGTCACACAGACATCCTCTGGCTGTGCAGACAGCTTTGCACAGGCTGCGAGCTTTGCTCTGTCACCAGTCTAGAGATCTGCTCAAAGTGCCATACAGACAGAATGGAGGGAACAGAAGCTGAGAGAAAACAAATACATCTGTCCAGTATCAGCACAGCAGCATTCAGAAGCCTTTCTGCAGACAGAGGCTTTCAGTAATGAGAGACAACCACAGATAAAAGACAGCCAGAAGAGCTCTCCTGCTCCCCCAGTGCTGTTTCATCTGGAAGAAGGCAAAAAGCTCATGCTCTACCTTGCTCCTCAAACATCTCATGGCTTCCTACTGACCCTGGGTTAGCTCAGGTTGGCTTGCCTGTGGCAGCAATTGAGAGGCTGATGAAGGTGATGGATTAGCCCAGAACTGGCTTCACCTGAAGGGTGTACAGTGGTACACCAGGCAATGCACTTGCCATTATGCCTGGAAATGTTCTGCTGGCCCAAACCTTTCCTGCAGAGTCACTTCTGTGTCTTCCCTACTTTGGTATCCAGCAGGGAGCTGTTTTCTCCATTTAAAAGGCTGGGTTAACTTGCTGCTGCTGCTCAAGTGCATTTGTGATGCTGCAGGGTTCGCTGTTCTTCTGTGCTGCCTCTTGTGAGAGAAGCACAGTGTCTGCCTTGGCAAGCTCAGCAGGGCTCTGCTTGCCAAGTGCTCTGCTCCTCCAGACACAGGAGTGTGCTGCCAGAGCACACTTGGTGACCTGGGGACACAAAACCTGCACTTTCAGCTCCACACAATGCTGGTTGAGATCTACATTCCCCGAGCTACCTTTGCACTCCCATGAAATGCAACTAGCTCCCCACTTGCAGCACTCTGGGGCCATTGAATCTCTCCCATTTTGTTTCTGACATCTCCAGTAACCCAGCCCTGACAGTCCTTACAGATACTGCAATTAAAACAGAGAGCAGCTCTTGACAGGATGAGTTGTATTTTGCTTCCTTCCTGTAATGCTCAAGCCATGGCTGCAAGAAATGGCAAAAGAAATCATCACTGGCAATTTATAGGGGTCTCCAGCAGCTAGTGACAGTGCTGGAGATCTGTCTTAGCCAGTTAAATGTCTGGAAGCTACCCAGAATAAGCCAGCCCAGGTAGAATTTACATGTGTTTCTGTTTTCAGTAATGACTCAGCTGTGATTTTCCCTTTCTTTCCTTCTATTTAGGTCAGAAACTTTGTTGTTGCAACTCTCCAGCCTTCCTACCCCATGTCACACACTCTGCAGCTGGGGGACCTAGTCCTCAGGTTCTGACATGCCCACGGTGCAAGACATGAGAAGCAGAACAGTTCCCAAAACAGCCTTGAGAAATGTGCTTTTTGCTTCAGCCACTGAAGAAACCAACCAAGGAATGAGCAAAACCTTCTGACTGATCCTGAGGACAATTAAGCATCTTGCAGAAAACACCTCACACAATGCAAAGCAGCATCAGATATTCTTCACTACTCTCCCAGCTCTGGGATGTGTCACATTCCCCAAGAAACTACAACCTGCAGTTGTTCCAAAAGAACCACTGGCTGACTATAAGAACTGATTGGGCCTCCTGGTAACCCTGACAGCTGATGTGTTAAGGCTTTGCATCATCCTTATGTTATCTGCAGCAAAAACTGAGCCCAGCAAGTAGACACAGAGATTCAAATACAATGGGTTTCCTGATCTCTGGTGTCAGTTAATCCTCAGCTAAAGGGAGATCCAAGAAATAACTGAATGCTTCCAGAACAGGTTTGAGTTGTAAGAGAGATAAAAGGTTTAGATATTCTACTGCCACTGAGTTTGTTTACAACTTATTTATATAACATTAATCCCCTGCTTTGGGACTTCTGGTTACCTGCAGGAATCAGGAGGGATTATTTTCCCCTGCTGATGCACAACTTGTCTTTTCAGCTGCCTCCTTGTTTTCTGGCTCTCCTCCAAAGTGGTCAGTTTTTAAACTCATCCTCAAACCTGGAGAAAGGCAGGATTCATTCCTACCCAATGTGCAGGAATTGTACCAAGAAATCTCTCAGCCTTCAGCATTGTCAGTCCCTGCTGAGCATCATGCTAGAGCTGGCCCTGGCCTTGGCACCCACTGAGAATCAAAGGGGATAAAAGACATCACACACTGCCTTATGTGTGCCAGACAGTCCCCTCTGCACCAGGGAGCTGCAGAGAGGGTTAAAGACACGTCTTGGAGGGGTTCAAGGAGAGATTTTCTCCTACAGCTCAGAAGAGGGGCAGGGATGTGTGGCTGATGAGGAGCTGGGAGAAGAGGCAGAGCCTAACATCTGTTTCAGCCAAGCAGTCATGCTCTCTTCAGGTGACCTTGAACACTTGCCATCAGCAGCACAGTTGGCAAATCCACTCTATAGGGAGGATAATTAAACCGAGCCACCTCCCAGGTGTTGGGGAGGCTTCTCCTCCACAGTGATTTGTGTCTGTCATAGCACAGCATACATGCAATGAAGGAGTAGGATTTGTTTAAGAGGAGCTCAGCTTGAGATTAGCACCCCCAGGTCCCATCCAAGAGAAGCATAAGGGACCATGCCTGCCTTGGGGAATGTCTAATCCAAGATGACAGGGCTCCTATTGAACAGGAAAAAGAAACCAATTCCCCTCCCTGTACCTTAACAGAAGGTATCTGAATAGAGGCAGGGACATTAGGGTGATTGTTTTTAATTCAGTAGTGGTAAGTGTGGCAATGTGCTTGTCTGTGTTCCTTAAAATCAAGCCAAGTGTTATTTTTAGGGAGTTAATGAGGAGACACTTGTGGCATATGCTGAAGAGGCATAGAACATATAGAGCTAGTGGGTATTAAGGGAATCCCACAAGACCATATTAATCTTCAGGGGGGTGTATGTATAGCAGATGTATCTGCTGCCAATATTATGACTGGACTAGTTACACCAATGTGAAGTTTGCTTTCTTCTCACCCTCGTTACAGCTCAACAAACTAATCCCTTTATTGATGACATAACAGTGCATCCCTGTGCTAACAAATTATGTGCTGTGTGCAATTGATTTCTGCTGCTGTAATCACCACACACAAATACCTTCTGTATCATTGCTCTGGAGAAAAATACACTTTCCAGTAAGATGATAGAGAGTAATAGTGTGATTATGCAGCTTCTATAAAGTTATCTATCTGGTTAACCTCTGTGCAGCCTTTACAGCAGGTTTATACAGATATGCTTCAGAAATTTATCCAGCTACACTTTGTAAAACACCTTGTTAAACCACCTTCCATCTCAGCCTGAGGATGAACTCCCAACGACTTCACAGACAGGGCTGTGTCTAAGAGTAATTGCTTAATTTAGGAGAGCCAGCCACCTTCCCTTTTTAATGACATTACTCTTCCAAAGTGAATTTCACACAGGTAGAAGTCTCCAATCAGCAGCTCTGTGGACTAGACACTTGAATACAAGCCTGGGAAAAGGAACAGCACAGGTTTTCCTCTGTGCTTGAAATGTGAAGCTCAGTTGAAGGTGATTTGCCTCCTACACCAACCCAGATGTTTCATACTGGGAGGTCAGACAACATGTACAAGTTAACCAGTCACTTCACCTACAGGTTCTTGTCCATTCCAGCATTCCCAAGTGCACTCCACAGCCCTTTCAGATGCTTTAGTCCCAGCCCAAAAGAGTGGATACTCCCAGCCTGCTGGTCAATATTTGGTCCAAGGGGAGAGTTAAAGGAAATAAGCAGTCTCTGGGTCTGGAGGGATGGCAAACAACCATTGAGACAGCATCCCTTAGTGTCCAAATTCATCTGCTTTCCCTGCTCCATGATGATCCTAAAGAAAGCTTTTCTCCCAAGCATTGAGCTGGATGACACCACTTTCCTAGCCCCACCAGAAGAGCAGCGCTCAGTCCTGCTCATAACAGCCACAAAGCACTGAGGCAACTGCTCCTGCACGAGGTTTCTGTGGATCTCTGAGGCTCAGCCCCCTGACTGGCACAGACAGGGTGATTTACTACAGCTGAGCATCCAGCCCCTGCTGTTTATCCTGCTCTATAAAACTGTCTTGTAAAGGTCGTTCTTTGTCCTGCTTGTGTTTGTCACGAGGCCATTTGGCTCCAGTGTTTTCAGATGTGACTGATAAGCACTCCTGCCTGAACTGTTGCAGATTCACAGCCTCTGGGATATTCCCAGGTAGAACAGTTAGACACCAATCAAAAGCAAATGCCATTCAATCACAAGAGGAATGTTTCTGCTGCATTATGCACAATTACATGCTCAACTGTTCTGAATAACTCTGAAGCTCCTGTTCCAAGACTATTGCAACTCTTTCTGCTGCCACTTTCTGCTCTTTCCTCAGACAGGGGAGTGCAGGAAACTCAGTTTCACCCTTTACCATTGCAGAAACAGCCATCATTTAAATCAGCTACAGCCAGAAGGGTGATTTGGGCCCTGTATAAGTCAATTCACCTTCAAGGTAGCAAACTGAACCTGAGCCAGGATCACACAGACCCAGCAAGCCTCACTATGCAAAATACACATGGAACTCCACAGAACACAAACACAAGCTGTCTCTGACAAATCTCCCTTCTTCCTGAACCAAAGCTTTCTGCCACTGGTACCTCTACAGACAACAGTGCCTGAGATGCCCTGCTGTGACAGCTACCAGCAGCATCTCAGGAGAGAAGTCACCAACAAAGGTCTTACTCATTTCTGGTGTGCTGGGGCTTGGTGCTGAGCTGTGAGGAGTGCCTGACCACATCATCTGCCTGAACCCTCTCCTATCTACTTGTGTGACTGTGTGTGCAACTGGTCCAGAGGCAGCCAGCAAGGCAAAACTAGAAAAAAGCCCAACTCACCTACCTGGAATCACAGAATCACAGCATGGTGGGGGTTGGAAGGCACCTTTAGAGCTCATCCAGTCCAACCCCCTGCAGAAGCAGCTCCCACCTAGGTCAGGTCACACAGGAACGTGTCCAGGTGGGTCTTGAAGCCCTCCAAGGAAGGAGCCTCCTCACCCTCCCTGGGCCAGGGCTGCAGGTTTTTAGGTTGTGGGTGCACTGTGGAGGGGAGGGATGGCACTGCAGGGTGGGAGGTGACAGCTGCCAAAGCAAGCAACAAGTGGGAGGAAAGGTTGGTCCAGGAGGCTTTTCACACCTTATTTTCTGTCTCCAGCATCACCTGGTGAAGGCAACCACTTGGTTCAGACAGAGAAAAGCCCTCAAGCAAGTGTTTCAGCTCTTCCTGGCTCAACAAGGGCACTCCAGCACTGAGCTCACTGCTGAGCCCTCAGGACAATCACAACAAGAACAAACACACACATCCTTCCTTTCAACAAGGATAAGAACAATCCACATCAGGAGAAAAAAACCCATGTGGGCCCTTTTCCTTTTTTACACACGTGGATGAGGAGTTGATGCAATGAACTGTACTTGAAGAAATGGGGTTTTCAGTGAGGAATGTTGGGTTTGCTTCTAATTTGATGATGTTCAGCAATGCATTTAGGACAGTGGTGTGTACACACATGCTCACACACTCTGCTTGTCTGACAAAGGAAGGCATCAATAATTGCTGAGCCTGCGAGTACAAACTGTCTCTTGAAAGGAACTAAGAGGCCTCGAGAGCACTAAAGAAAATAAAACTCAACTGGAAAAGACAGTAACCTGACAGTTTTCCCATCCAAAGATGTCTTTTCAGACTCTTAATTGCACAGTTTGCTTCTGATTACATCAAGTAGCACCAGGAAGTAGGTTACTCTGCAGAAGGTGACAAAAGAAGAAGAATTCCAACTCCAGTATCTTTGATCTAGACTCTGCTTCACCAAGATCCTTTTTTTTCTGCCAGGAATAGAACAATTTGCATCATCACACTGCAACACCACCATCAACATGACTGCTTCATCCACATAGCTCCCTGCCTCAGGCCCTGACTGCTCCTCCTGGGTACTGCAAGGATGACCAAACTGGAAAGAGGTTTCAGAGACTAGAAAGCTTGTGTGTAAAATACAGGGGAAATATCCTGTTTAAAAGAGCTGTGGGGTTGGTCAGTCCTCTGAGGGCTGGGGGGAGAACACAAAACATGAGGTAAAAGCAAGATTAAACACAAAGTCCTGATGAAGAACCTGGCCTTCATATAACTTCAGATTCAAAACAACCCCAAACCAGTAAAATCCATCAGCAAGGCTGGGATCTATTTAGGAAAGAGGTAGGTGCTTACCTGGGGTAAGTGCAGCCAGCCAGCTTAGCACCTCCCTGGCAGCAGCATGGTCAAGCACAAGGGTGTGATGGGTGAACACATCTGTGATATGGGCACACCTCTTCTTGCTGTTTGTTGTGGCAAAGATGATTGTTCACCATGGCAATATTCCTCTTGGGAAGGATTCCTGGAAAGAAATCACAAAGAAATACAGAGAAGGCATCTGGCTTTCCTTTTGCAGAGAAATTATGTCCAGGATGGAAAACAGGGCCATGAACTCAGCTGAAGAGCACCTCAACTCGCATCATGGCTGTGAGAGGTATCTCAGATGCCAAGGTGCATCTGCTTCTTCAGGGCGTGAGAGCCATGAGCATGCCAGGACAGAAATGGGCACAAAACTGAGAAGCCAGAGGCAGCAGCATGCACAGACTGCCCAGCATTACCAGGGGCAATGGTCTATTTGGCTGTTTTTTGAAGAGAAACCATAAGCTCAAAGGCTTCACTAGGTGGATGCCCTGCTTAGGGCACATTTGAGAAAGGATTTTCACTCAGCACCTTGAGAAATGGAAAAACAAATAGGTTAATGCTTCTCTTTTTCCCTTCTCTGGCTTTGTCTCTGCTTCTTCTTTCTCCCTGAAGTTGCTGCAGTTTCTAAGCACAGTGACAGCCCAAGGCAGCACACACTCAGCCTTTCAGGGCAGGGCTTGTCTCTCCAGTGCAGCAGGCAGGGGATGGCATTTACCCACACTCAGCTGACACCTTGTATGATTAACACTTCAGGAAGGTCTGTTTGCTAGTTCAAATAGAAGTTCAAGTATGTTGTCAATTCCTTTTCTTGTTTTAGTTCCAGGCCAGTCCTCCAAAACCACTCCAATCAAAACCAAGCTCACACACTGACTCCCTGGAACACAAACCTCACTCTGCATCTCTTCCAATGGCTAAACCTCAACAAGAAAGATTTCTTCCATCCCCCCCATAAGGTGGGACACACAGAGATGACCAACCTCAAAGATGGAGAGAAAAAGCAAGATGAACAAACACCAAAAGCACCAAGAGGCCAGGAAGATTTAGTAACTATCAGCCTTGCTGCTGATGCTGTCACATTTTGTTCCCTTGTGATGCTCAGAGTTGAACAGAAGTTTCTGAGGAAGTGCCACTGGAAAGTGCCTTATAAACAGCAGAAAGCCAGAGGGTCAGACAGTGTCCATCCACACACACACACATGAAGGGAGGGGAGGCTGCCTGGGATAAAGGAGGAAATTAGAACTATGGAATATGAAATGATATCCAGCACCATGTATGATCCCAGGCTTGCTGAGTTAAAGGCAATGAATAAATGAGAGAAATTCAAACCCAGGCAATTCTCTAGGATGAGACAAAATTCATTCCAGGGTGTTAGAGCAGATTTGAGGAAGGAAATGTGTGTGCCAACAGCAATTACTATGGAGAACTCGCTGAGCACAAGTCTAGAAGCCTGGAAAATTGGAAAATAACAAACCAAATGTGGTATCAATATGCAAAAACTGAGAGCAAGCCTGGCACAGGAAATTACAGGGCTATCAGCTTAATATTCATTACATATAGGAAAAGGCAAGGTCCCTATTGTATACAAGAGTGTAATTAAATCAAGGGGTTCTGCTGAAATCAACTGCTTGTGATGTTTATGAATTAGCAGCAGATTCAGCTGGGGGCTGGTGGTGTTTGTTACCATCTATAAGCCAGCCCTGCTTGAGATGTTTTCTCCTAGATAGTCTAAGATTCAAACATCTCTTGCTCAGAGCTTTGGGGAGGTGTTTTTTTCTTGCTCTGCCTGTATGCAGTGCTGAGGGGGATTAGCATGAACAGGCCATCTGAGGACAGTGTCTGGAGGAAAACGTTATGGGCTGATTTACTGATTAGTGCTTGTTTGTTTGCTGTTGAGAGGGACTGGCAGTGAAGCATGGCTCTTACTCCTCCTGCTTCTTGCCCCCCATTTCCCCACAGCAGTAACATCTGCAGTTACCCACCTATCTCCTCCTGGTGCTGGGAAGCAGTGCCAGACAGTCATTAACCTTTCAAAGGTCACTTGATGCCTACAGAAACACCCTCTTCCACTTCTCCTGCTGCACTCCCCCTTCACATCTTGAAAGAGTCCAGGTTTGTATTTTCAAAGCCTCTGCCAAGCTTTGCTAGAGGAGTGAGGGCAACACTCACCATCCCAGCCTTGTCTGCTGAATCAGTGATGCTCTGGTGGTCCCTCTCAAGGCCAGAGGCATGAGAACTGATATCAAGACCTGCACTGCTGGGTGAGAGGCTCCAGTAAACACTGACCCAGGATCCCAAGTTCTGGGAAATACCAAGGATACAGCTCAGCATTCAGATGAGCTAAATGTGTTTGGTGGAGCCAGAATGCACCAAGTGATGTACATTAATCCTCACCTGCTTCTCCTCTGCAAGGAACATGGAGAAACCTTAATAAATATTTCAAAAGCTCCTCCAGTGCATTTCAGAATTCACTCAGAAATGCATTCCACAAGGCTTTAGGACCCTTAATAACCTCCAGGAAAAATGGTGAATGAACACCAAGAGACTATTTCAAGTGTGCAGATGCAAATGCCAAACAGGCTTTTGAAATGCAGCAAGCAGCACCAGAGAGAAAACACAAAAGTCTCTCCACTGCTACCACGAGTTTCCTATATCAAGAGAAGACATGGAGGAATTAGGCAAAACCTTACTGTGCTTTTTAACTCGAAGTGGGATCTTTGAGGAAAAATCCTCTTTGAATCTTGGTCTTTAACATCATCAACACTGGATTAAAAAATTCAATCTTGCCACTTGTTCCTAATGACTTCAAATGAAAACCTCACAACAGCCCAAACCTGGAAAGGATTTGAAGTATAGATCCTGCTTCCAAGCCCCATTTGGATATTTAATTCCATCTCTGACTTTCCCCTCAAAGTCTGGCAATATGGAATAAAAAGAAGATTTAATGCATGCAACAGCCAACTCCATACATGTTGGCTTTCTTCTGGTGAGGGAACTTGGGTGTTTTTAGGCTTTTAAGTCCTTTTTGACTCAACTTTTATAGAGATAGGCCACCTGACTCTGCTTTGGGAACAGATGGACTCTTTTCCTCAGGTACATTTTGAACTCCACAGATGACTTCAGAGATACCTGACAAGAATGAAGGGCCCAAAACCCCTTGTGTGAATATATAGAGATATATCTATGTGTGTGAATTTGTAGTTGGACAGGTAAGCTACCTAGAGTTCATGAGTTCACCATGTTCATGGGTTTTGCTAATTGCAGGTTGTAATGGGACTGTGGTGTGAGAGGCAGAGTAAGAGCTGAGCCGTGGCATCCTACACGTGCATAATGAACAGGAACCCAGAGAGAGTGATCTGGAGACATTCAAAGCCCACCTGGACAGGTTCCTGTGTGCCCTACTCTAGGTGGTCCTGCTCTGGCATGGGGGCTGCACTGGTCCTGCTCTGGCATGGGAGCTTTCAAAGTCCCTTCTAATCCTTAAGATTCTGTGAACTCAGTAGACCCTGGCCACAGAAGCCAGCACAACAGGCTCTGAGGGCATACAGAAAAGGCAAGAAGTGAAAGAAGGAGCATTGCTCATGGTCACTTCTAGGTACCAATGGGTCTCTGAGAGGCTCAGCCCTGTGCCAGGTCCCATTTTCCCTGCAAAGCCCCAGACTGAGGCAGCGACAGCAGCTTTGGCAGCAGCTTGTGTAGTGCTGATGGAACATGGTTTAGTTAAAATTCACCTGACAAGGAGGAAATTAAAATCCTCAAGGCCACAAATTAAAAATTGTGACTTGATAGAACAACAATTTATATATAGAAAGACCTATTTCCTGCAAAAATCCTGTGGCCTGGGTATTGGAAACTAATTAGCAGACTGAATCACCAGAACAAAAGTGCTGTTTTCCCATTACTAAAAGATATTACTTTTCCTTTGGCACTGGTGATCAGCACAGCTCTGTGGGTTCTCCACAGCCTCTCCTTGGTTGCATTTCCTTCCTTTTCCAATGAAACATAGTAAGGTAAAGGACAAAATTCATCACTGACTGCTCCTGTTACAGCACCATGGTCCTTTCCCTCTGATTGTGTGCTCATGGAACAGCAAGGTGGCAGTGCACCTAAAATGCTTTGCTAAAAATGCCAGCTCCACCCAAGAGGACTTTGAAGCAGAGCATGCCACTAAATTCCTCAGAGAACAACTACAAAATGGCAATCCAAGCAGACTTTTGCACAGCCCTGAATAGAGATGAGAGCCTTGGGGTTCACAACCTGGGCACAAGAAGTGGAAGTGAAGCCTGTGCAGGAAGCCTGGCCATCACTCACATGCCATCTGAGCTGCTCCAGTGGCATCTGGCTGCATGAAGTCTTGGCTTCAGCTAGTAGAGAAATCAACCCCAATATCAGAACCAGAGTTGCCACATCACATTGAAGTAGCAAAAAAATAATCACCACAAAATAAAGTCCTCAGAGATGTTAAGGCTCAAGTTTGGAGAGTGCACAGCTTTTCCCCTAATGACTCTGCGCCCACTGCAAGAGCACACAGGCAAAAGCTGCTGCTCACTCCTGCTGAGCAAAAGCCAAGCTCCCAAGTGGTTGCAACACAGATAGGTATTTATGTAGCAACTCTTGCTGAGTTGTCCAGCTCTTTCTTATACCTGAGGACATGGGAAAAAAAATCAGCCACAGTAGACCCACACCACAGCCTTCTCCAAGTGCTGGTGGTGACAGCCCTGGGATTACTCACAGAGCAAGTAGGAGCCACCAAAACAGCAGAGAATGGGGAGGAGGACTGCAGAGTTCTTCTACACAAACAGGGAGAGACAGGCTGGTCTGTCCCGAGGTCTCTTTGAGCCTCCCCTCTAGCTGTGACCTTGAGTTGTCCCAGGAACCAACACACCACTGCCCAAGGTCACCATCTGCTCCAGTGAGCCAGCTCAGCAACACAATTCACCCGATTCCCTGCAGAACTCGGTGTGATGAGATACACCACAGTCCTACAACACACCCCACTTGAGTGTAGGGCTGCTCAGAGAAAGCAATGATCTTTTATTACCAAATCAACTGTAAAAAAAACCCCTCCACATCCATTTCACTTGCCACATCAAAGACCATAATCTCCATGTAACAGAGAAGGTTGATGAAAAAAGAGGCACTTAGAAAACACATTTGAAAATTTAACACTACCAGCACTGATTCTTCTTGCCTGGGAAGGATTCTGGCTGTTGGTGTTATAAAGTACTCCAAGATCTCATTTGCAAAGTACCTCTGCTAGCTACTCTGGCTTTTTGCTGGCTGCTCACTGGCTCTTTGGGGATTTCATACTCTTCTAAATTTTGTAAATGGCCACTAAAGTGGAGATGAACATTATAAAATACATTTCAATCACCCTCACAATTTAGACTAATTCATTGGCAACCGTACAAAATGCTATTTACAAGGTACTTCCATCAGCTGGTATCTGGCATTAAGGATTTTGAATCAATCTGCCATCATTTTCATCTCTTATTTTTCATACAAGGGAAATTATTGATCGAAGCTTTTCAGCCTCATTTAATATACTGGAATAGGCTTTAAATTTTCCCATGTAAACCTCTGTGGAGATTAGCAACTCTGTCTTGCTTAATGCAACACAAATCAGTCTCCCCAAAGAGACCACAATATTGTACATGACATCATGACCACTTTACTAGTTGATGGGTCCTGAGACAGGCACTTGCTGGAAACTCCCCAGAGTACTCAGTGTTTGAGTTCCCAGGCAAGGTTGGTGCCTTAAAGGGGAAAAAAAATGGTGCCTTCTCCTCTCAGAAGCCATTACAGAGGAGTATCTGGGATGGATGACTTTCTTCATTGCTCCTACCAAGTTTGCATTCAGTGTTTGAATCGTGTTCAATTTGGCATTCAGCTGCTATTGTGCTGGGTGTGTTCAGCACGCTCCGTTGGATCTGTGGACGCTGAGGACACAGAGCTTGGTTGAATTTTGATGAACTCATTCTTGAATAAATAAGCAAAATATCACTGAATAAGATACTCAGCCAGCTTCAATAAATACATATGGTTGCAAAACAGTCAGCTAGACAAACAAAATATATCACACTGGAACAAGCACTGATGATTCTGTAACGGCTTCATCAGCTTGCAGCATATTAGATGCTACTGTAAAAAACAGTATGCAAATGTCTGAGGCCAGTTTACAGTAAAAAACAAACTATGCCCACGTTACCCCAGCAGCAGCAAGTGAGTACAGCATGCACCCCTCTCCTTTAGCAGTCTGGAGCTAATTGGCACTGGCACAGGAGTGCTGCTGGGTGCACATCACTCAGGTGGTGCTTCCCCATGCTGCCTGACTCCCAGACCACGGTGAAACCTCACCCCATCAGGTAAGGACAGCAGGATGCACTGAATGGGAATACAAAGTGTATTCTTGGGAGGAAAGACAAGACTGCAAATGCTATTACAAGTGAAGCCCAATACAAAAGTGCTTGGAGCTGCTGTGGCATTCATGATACTGCTTTTGAGGCAAAACAAAAGACAATGAATGTGCTCAAGGGTTGAACTTCCAGTGGTCCATTTCATGGACTAATTTCTGTGCAGGCTGATAATTTTCAGTATGTTTCTGTACTAACAGAGAACAATCATAGGATAAGTAGAGCAAGGTAAGTACATATGCTGCCATTGTTTTCTTGCAGCATAATAGCATCATCAATGAAGCCTGAATGCAGCCCAATTAGCATATAGTAATTAGAATCACTGCTGCTTTTTCATTTACTTTTGCACACCAGGATGAGGTGTTGGTTGCAGTATGCAGGGCTGCAATCCTACAGATAATGCCAATTGTGCAAAGCATGTATCCTGTTCTCTCATCAGAAGAAACCAAGGAGACATTAAACCTCATTTAAGCTGCTAAATTTTGGTCTGACTCAAGAAAGTCTCCAGAGTAACCAAAGAGTACCTCAGCACAGGCTGTATTCCCAAGGGAGAAGCACACCTGGAAAACATGTTGCCTTTAAAGGAAATGCAAAATCTGGCTTTCTAAGACATCATCTCTTGGCCTGTAACTTTTAACATCTTGTGGACTGCTGCTTAGAGCTTGAACAAGCTGCTCTAACTTGGTTGAAGAAACCCTGTGCAATTGCCCTGGGTTTTTAAGTGGCTGCCCTCAGAAAGAGCAGATGGCAGATATTTGGAGAGGACTCTTTCAGAGCAGCCAGTAACCAGGCATTTGTTGAAGTGTGGTTTGGCTGAGGACTATTTATAACCCATCTACCACTGAAGAGTCTCTTAATCCTTCTCCAGACTGAAATGGCTAACTTTTATGGCCCATTTATGGCTTATTTCAACAAAGCAGTTAAATATGTTCCAGGACTGGTATCTATATGTAAATAAAGGAAGTTGTACTTGGCTGGCACCCAGGCTCCCCAGCCTCACCTCCCTCCATGGCAAGCTGGCCTGCACAGCCCAAAGCCCCACAGCAGCTCCCACTGGATGTGAAGCTCCAGGTCTGGGGAGCTGCACCCTCACAACAGAGCTCTGCCTGAGGGTCACTTAACAACACATCCTTGCCCTTTGAAATCCACCCTGCAACACCCAAAACCCCTCAGCAGCACCACAGCCTCACAGGCCTGGGAGCAAGCCCTGACCTGCTGCATCCCCCTGCTGCTCTCAGGACTTGCAGCACACACCCTACCCCACACCAACCAAACATGGCTCAATTAGGATTTATACCAAGGCTGGAAAGCCAGAGGTTACTGAACTGATTTACAGGGGCAGATTCTTAATGTGTTTTCTTCATATGCCCCAGAGGAGAAGGTCACAGCATAAACCAGGGTGGAGGACACTGTACTTTCTATGACTGGAAAGGATGATACAATATGAAAGGACATATAAGAAGAAGTATTTTGTACAATGTAGGTTTTACAGGTTCTATAAAGACTCTCTTAGCACTTGTTAATGGGAGGAATCTCCCCATGAGGCAACCCAAGGGGCTTGGAATGGGAAGGATGGAAAAGTGCCTTCCATTTAAAGAAATGGGCTGTGAATGTGCTGTCAATGTCTGTGATTCTTTTTATTGATTTACAGCCTGTAAGCCATAAATCATTCTACCTTTTAGTGAGCCCATAACTATGCATCACTCTGTCAGGGGAAACTCCTCAAATTTTAAAGGGGATGTGCAAGAAAACAGACTCCTGTTTCATGGGCTAGATGAGCTGCATCAGCCAAGGCTAAATTTAACACACACGGTGGGGTGGATACATATAGCCAAAACACTTAATTTGAACAGCTGCCCATATCTGCTGCTCTTTATCTCTTCCAGGATTAATCTTTGGCTACAAGGGGACAGATGTAAGCCATGCTTTCATTGGCAGGAGCTACAGAAGTTTGCTTCTGTTGCAAAACAGATCTCCTAGGCACACAATCCTTTTGGCCCAGGGATGTGCAGAAGTGCCTCTGACAGCACCAAATGAAGGGCCAGGGTGGCTGGGGAGCAGGACCAGAAGCAGCTTTTGTCCTGAGGGTGGATCTGCCCATTGCAGCTACACTCTGCCAGAATTTCAGATAATAAAAATGCATTGATCCTCTTTTACAACAGATCTCAGGAGAAAAACCTATGCTTAATGAATTCTTTGAACAAGGATTCCACCTCCTCTTTCCAGCTCTCAAGAAGCAGCCCTACAGAATTAGACAGTTCAGGTTGGGTTCATCCAAAGCATTCAGCAGTTACAAAAACCTTACCTAGAGGCCAAGACTCAGCTAAAGACTGCTACAAAATTCATCTGCTTTCTGCTGAGCTCCTCTAAGCTCACTCACAGCAAAGTCATGAAGATCTCCCCTGCAATTGGGAGCAGCACTAAGCCATAAGGATTTTGGGGTGCTGCATAAAACTGGGATGAAGGTGGACTTTATCACAACAGGAGCTTGCCAAGAACTGGCAGCAAGCAAGAAGTCTTCCTCCCTTGCTAGGCCCTGTCATGCTGGGCTTGGTTTATGTTTTAAACAACCTTGTTGATTTGTCTCATATTTCATCCCTTGTATGCTAATTGAAGCCCAAAGGCAAACAAATGCATCCTTCTTCAGCAAAAGGTGTACACACCTTCTTGAATCCAGTCTGGGACTGAGAGTCTTGCTCAGATGTGAAACTGAGGGTGTGATTTAGTGCTTTGCTGAGGAAGGACTGCTTGCTGCATGAGCTCTGGGCTTGCTGGATTGGGACCTTGCTGCTTTAAGGTTTTCTGATTAAACACCCCCACAGGATTACACTGCAGGAGGCTCTGAAGAGCAGTTCTCTGCCAGAGTGAAGCAACTGGGATCATTCAGCTCTTTTGCTTGCTTAGGGCTGATCACTGAAGGGGCAGAAATTAATTTCCTATAAACATAGGCCTATTTTTTTTCACTACCTTGGCAAATGCATTTGTAAAGAAGCCATTACAGGAGCTGATCTTTATGATGCGTGACTTTGGCTTGTCCCAGTGGGGGATGTTTTATGAGGCATTTACATAAACATATACAAATCAAACTGGCCAGCTGTGCTGCACCTGCAGCATACAGATACCTCAGATAATTCCAGGGCTACACAACCAGTCACCCTCAAGTGGGATCAGGTTGAGTGTCAAGGCCAGGCAAACTGAAGAGAGGTCTGATACACATCTTTAATCCAAAACTACATGACCTGTCTCAGCACAGAGCCAGGCACACTGAGGCACTCAGAAATACAGGCTATCACATTCCCTAGGATGCCTGCAAGGAGGGATAATACTGCTCATTAAAACTCCACTATGGTCCCTTTAAGCCAGGACTTACCTGAAGTGAATGTTTCAGTGTGTTTTTGTTTTAAGTGTATTTGGGGCATAGGAAACTCAGCAGCAACAGTGTTATCACCATGTCAGGCTGAGAACCAGTGTAGGGATGACACTGACAACATGGGTTCTCTAGGAAGACTTGAGTGGTGTAGGACTTCATTTTTAGACCTCAGTCTCTAGAATTCAGTGCCTAAACTCCTTTGTTCTTTGAACTGGCAAACATTTGGCTTGACCACCTTGGCCAAGGGCAGGGAAGGAGCCAGAGGCACAACCTGCATCCCTGATTTCTGCCCTGCATTTCCTCCATTCACCTTCTCAACTGCCATCTCCCTCTGGATCCCTTCCCTTTATTCTAGTTGGCCAATTCTTTTACACTTACTACTATTTTCTTCCAAAGCATCAACCTTGGGAGCTGATGCTGGTTCAAACACACTCATGCCTTTACCAGTTTCCAGCCTTCAGCTCAGCTTCAGCTCCCCATCAGGCAGCTGCAAGCACCTAGATCACTTTTAGACTGTGCCCTCAAGCCAAGGTGGCTGCAGCATTGCAGCTTGTCCCTCCTTTCTGCTCCTTCATCGATGTATGTGAGCAGCCAGGCTCCTTGGAAGCAGAAAGGGGAAAGTGCTGATTCAGCTAAACGCTGGAGCCAGGGGAAGGTGTCTCTGAAGGCTGGCTGTCAGGCCAGGCTTAGCAGCTGATTGAGCTGAATTAAGTTCTCTGCCTCCTGTTTATTTCTTTAAATGACAGAGGGCCCCTTCATACTTCCTGGTCAGGCTTGTTAAGCAATGATTTGTATTGATCTGATGGGCTTCCCTATGCTCACACATCTACTCTGACCACTGAGAGGGGTTTAATTACAACAAAGGCACAAAGAATTTCTGGAAATGTACAAGATCCATCTCAAAGGATCCAAAGAAGAATGGATGCACGAAACCAGAGCACTTCTGCACTTATCCCCCAGTTTCTTAACAGATGAAACAGTGACTCTAAGAGTAGAGCATCCTACAGAAAGCCTTCCACTACATGATCTTCCAGAGATGCTCTTTCCCACCACCCCAAAGCAAAGAAACCATGTTGTAGATGGATGTCCCCATACTGGAGCTTCCCAGGGAGAGGATCCACTACAAATGAATTAAGACCCTGGCTCTGCACATCCCTGATCCCTCACCTCACAGGCAAAGACACACACATCCCTCACACAGTACTCCTGGGGTACATACCAGATCTGAGAAGGACATGGACAGACTGAGGAGGAGAAGGAGGCTGGTGTCCCCTCCACAGCATATGGTAAGCTCAAGCCCCTTTTCTCTTCCCCCAGCTACACCACACCACAGCCATCCTATCTGATCCCTGTTAATACATCTAGAGATAAATACATCTCAGAGCAGCTGCTCCCTGAGCAGTCAGGAAACGGCAGGTAAAGTGGTCCAGAAACGTCATTCAATAGAGGCAGAGAGAAAAGCCAGATTGCTTTGAAGGCATGGCCTGATTTCCTCTCCATTGCCATCAAACAGGGTTTCCAAACTCTTCTACTGTTTCATAGCTTTAGAAATAAGGTCATCTCCTGGAACCAGCTCTGTTTGATTTCAGCAGGATCAATACAACTGTCCCTCCTCTCCATCTCTCCTGGTCTGTTCTCATTTGCTGGAAACTGCATCTGAACTGCATCTGTTTATCACATGGCAGACCTGGATCCATTACAGGGACCACTGCTTCCCTGGCTCTGCTGCTCCAGAGGAACTTCAGGCCAGCTTAAGTCTGGCCCAGTCATCTGTCCTAGGATCCTTAACTGGTTATCTGGTCTTTTGATTATTGGCTTAAGGAAAGATATTTGTCTCCCTCAAAGGTCTTAAAAGGTGTGTAGAAAAGTGGGCTGAGGATGAAAAGAGCTTGCTGCAGCATGAATTGAAGCTGCTCTCATCCTCCTCCAGAGACTTCTGAGTCTCAGCCTCTCAGCACTCAGAGGGAGGCAGGACCAGCCAGGGCTGCTTTGGGACTGGATCTGGCCAGCAAAGAACACAAGATGGGATGGAACAGGTATCCAGAGCAGTGGGAACTGTGGCACTTACAGGCCAAAAGGAAGATTCCTGACCTGTAACCACAGCATGTAACTGAGACAGCCCAACAGCAGGATGCTTCCTCACACAGAAAGCTCACACCCCACTTGCCTTCCACTTACACTGCACTTCAGGGGTGGAACACGCTTTGTGCAAGTCCTGTGTGAGCTGCACAGTGGACTCAGAGGAAGGTTAAGGTAGCAACTTCTCTAGATTTCCAGGACTGAAGTACTCCAGTGCTTCCCTGCTGATGAAGTCTTTCCTCTTGCCCTCCAAACTGCCTCTGACTGATCCATGGAGACAGGCTCAGATATACACAAGTGTCAAACCACTAAGCTTGATTACACTTTGTAGATGCACAGTGGGAGAAAGGGAAGCCTCTCCCTCTTCACCAGTCTTTAACTCCATACAAGTGTCAGACTGGAAACCACCACTGGTTCACCAACCAACCAGGTTCATTTGAAGTTGGCAATCTGAAGGTTTTCCCATCAGTTTGCTGCTACAAAACAAACCCAGCCCACTCTTTCAGCAGCTGAGTGATCACAACACGGCCTCGGTTCAAAAAGCACTCGATGGTATTCTCATCCATCATTTTCTGTCCCTTTATTTATTTCTTTTCCCCTCAAAACTGGTGGATATTGATCACCCCAGTCTACAGACTTGCATAGATCAATAGCTGTTTTCAGAAGAATATTGTGCAAAGCTAAAGAAATTAGTTCATAAAGAAGCAGGGTGTCAATCAGACCTTTGGACTTTCCTGTCAGGGCAGTGATGTGCTCCATGCTAAACTATAAAAACATGAGACAGCAGAAATAGGCCAGGATAGTGGGAAAAGACTTGTGTTTTATGGGAAAGGAGGCAGCAAGGGAAGAGGAACAGAAGCATAGCAGAGACACTGCCCAACCCAAGATCACCCCTGGCCTTTGGCTTCCCAGTGATGAGCTATTTGTGGTTTTAACTGGAGCAGGGAGGAAAGTGATGCTTGTCTCAGTCATATGCACAGCAGTTAATTAGACTCCACTTACATACTGCTGCAGGGCAAACAAAACTCAGCAGAACTTGGGCCATCTACCTGATTTGCCAATAAAAATCAACAAGAAATGGAGGATGACATCCCACAGATACCTTAAACTTCAGCCTTAGCACACAAACTACAGGTTATCAGCATTCAAGGGTACTATGATAAGATGTAGATGTCACTGCCAAGACCTGGACCCAGTTGTTTACTGGGACATGTGAAGAGAAGCCTTCCTCTGAAGAGCCTGACCACCTGAATTGAGGTGGTGACCTCAGTTTCCACAATAACAATGCAGTGTTCATCTAGAGAAACAATCCTTTATAACTAAGCCAGTCTCAAAAAAAAGAGATCTTCCCCCAAAGTGTAGCACACAAACCAGGGCATTTTCCTGAACAACTGACTTGCTCCCATCAGCCAGCTCCATAACCAAGTTCTTTGTTGAATTTCTACCTTGGTAACACATAGCTGGGAGCAATCAGCCCCAGGAGACATGAGCTTTGCTTCTTTAACAAGCACTTTGAGAGGAAAGCCCTGCCAGGATGAGGGTTTGCAGTTAGAGTAGCAAAAGTCACAGGACTGCCCATCCTTGGAGCTGGTAAAGGTAACAAGGGAAGAGAAGCATCAAAAGAGTACCTGGAAGTTGATACCATAAGGTGACAACCTTCACCTGGCACAGGTGCTCCTGGGAAATCACATTTCTGCTGAGAAATTCTTTGTGTGTCCCCAGGTACAGCCATTTTGTCCTTTACATCTCCTGTCCAGCTTCAGGGCCATACTGCTACAGCATTTCTACCTTTAAAGTGCACGTCCCTGTATGTGCACAGCCTGTGCAACTGCTCTGTGCTGCTCTCCAATTAAACTGCATACCGAGAACATGTTGACATTGTTAAGGTTAATGACCTAATGATGAGCACCAGGAAACAGGTTTGCAATAAAATGGTCTGTACTGATTGCTTCCATGATGAATGTGAACAATATGTTGGACTGGGAACAATATGTTAAACAATATGTTGTGGTTTATCAATGTCAGGGCACAGTGCTGCTGCTGCCTGGGGAGCCTCAGGAGGGTCACTTTGAAAGGAGCACGTGACATGAGTGTTTCAGCAGGGGAGGAAGGGGTAGTACCAACCACATGGAAGGAAGGAGGAGAGCCTGATCCTGCCCAGCTCAGGATCAGCATGAACTGAAGGCCAGACAGAGCTACAGAGTTGTTATGGTTGGAAAAGCCCTTTAAGATCAGAGACAAATCCTCCCCTCACACTGCCAGACCCATCACTAAACTAACCCACAGCCCTCAGCACCTCATCTATATACCTTTTAAATATCTCCAGGGGTGGGGACTCTACCACCTCCCTGGGCAGCCTGTGCCAAAGCTTGACAGCCCTCTCAGGGAAAAAGTTCTTCCTAATGTCCAATCTAAACCTCCCTGGCACAACTTGAACCCCTTTCCTCTTGTCCTGTTATTCATTACCGGAGAGAAGAGACCAACCCCCACCTCACTACAACTCCCCTTCAGGTAGTTATAGAGAGTGATCACATCTCTTCTTCTCCTGGCATATCACAGAACCATAGAGCACAGATTTGTTACACCTGCCACTGGAAATGAACCACCTTCTAAAAGGCTACATGAAAATAACACAAGGACTAGAGTTTAACACAAGACAGATTTGGTGCCCCTGAGAAACAGGCACAGTGAAGCAGACATGGCTACAGAGGAACAGCTCAGCTGCTATGTGAACAGATATAAAACATTTAAGAGATGAAAAGCAGACCTTTCTAAAGAAGCATTTTCCTTCTTCATGGAGACATTTAATGTCTTGAGTGGGAAAAAAACCCACAAGGCTTGCATCCTAAAAAGTCTTGCTTGGAAAAGTAACTGCAGGGCCTTGCTGTAGGTGATGTAGAACCTCAGAAGGCTGCTCTGGACATCTCCAGGGCACAGCCACAACAGAGCCTGGGGACAAATGAGCTGCTGCCACTCATGTTGTGCAACTGCCTGCCTCACACCAACAAAACCCCCAAGGAGCAGCACCCACAACACAAACTCCCAGAACTCTAGCTAATGAAAACCACATTAGCATCAAGCAACAGGGAAACCAGGGCATGCAGCTGAGCATGACTCCCCAGTGCTTCTGCTGCCTCCTGCTTTCAGCAAAGCCAAAAACCAGGGAGGAACTGTGCTAATGGTGACATGCTCCTGAAAACCACAGGTGAGGCAAATAATCAAACCTTCTGCACAGCCCAGGCAGAGAGCTCCAACTTGCAACCTTCAGAGAGAGAGAAACACTGAACATGAGAGGAGGCAGTGCTCAGCTCAACAAAATAATACCACTTCACATCCATACTTATCAGCTTACTCTTGAAATGAAGAGAAACATACAATTATCACACTACAAGCCAAACATTAACCCACAATTTTCCAGTCTCAATGTGCACAACCCCTGACTAGGAGGGGCACAGACAACTTGACTCACCCTTCACAAACACCTCCTCCATCCCAAGCCCCACATACAGTGGCAAGACAAATTTGAAGCCTTCTTTGGGCTCCTCCTCTCCACACACCCCCCACAGCTGAAGCATAATTACAACATGTGTGATTTCACTCTATTAAAGGAAAAATCTAGCCTAGCTGGACTTCTGAGAGCTCATTAAGCACAATGAGCTTGGTGCCAGCCTACAACGTTTGCCTTTGAACAGGTATCAGCAGTGAAAGGTAGCAACCAGGTTTCCTTGGTGGTAGAAGTAGGCAGCAATTTTAGCAGAAGGAACTGTCTACATGTGGAAGTAATCTGTGAGCCCTTCTGCAAAAGCTGTCAATGAAACAGCTTGCTCAGGCACAGATAATCTCACCAGTGAAGTAAGACTGGTAGAGACTGTCCAGGCTGACTTATGGGCTCAGAGAAGACAGACGAGGCTTTAGACACCTCAGTCCCAGATTAGGAGAGGGAAAGGCTTCTCCAGGGGGGTGAATTCAGAGCACATGTGAGGAATGTGTGCTGAAATCCCCACTGGCTATAAATAGACACTAACTCCTTAATTGAATTAAGTATGTAATATTTGGCAGTGCAAATACCTTCCCCTCCCCACACATGGCCTTTGTGTCAAGGGCTTGTGTGAATGTATTTGCAGCTCTTGTCTTCCTAACCAAGGAGAAATATTTAGAGCATTGCACTGGGAGCCAAGGGCCTGTGTTTCTGCCCCTAGGTCTGAGTTAAGAAAAATCACTTAGTTCAGTGATCCAGGAAAATGAATGCCCTACATTTTGGCAGTAAAGCTCAATAAGAGTCTCAAATGTTTAGCTGATAGATCTTGGGCTCCTTGGTCACTTAGGAGCTTTGAATACCTTATTCTGGATCTAGCAGGGTGAGATGGATTTTATGCACTGCTGTCTTCAATGCACTTGAAAGTTCCCTGTTAACATGTTTAGGGTTTTCTCTGGGAGTCAATCTTTCCCTGAAACTCTGCCTTCAGTGTCAGGTACAGAGGTGCTGACTCTGTGCTCCTTCAAAGACATGGGCTCACTAACATTAAGAATGTAGGGTTTTTTCACCTCAGTATCAGAGAGGTAATTTTTTCATATCTGATACACAGAGTAAAGCAAAAATCTCATTCAGTGTAGAGAAAATGTACTCCCTGTCAATACCAATCCACTTTCAGAGCAGATAATTTAATTACAAATGAAAGAAAACAACAAAACTCAAGGAAAGCCAGTACTTGCCCAGATGCAAGAACATGTCAATTTGTTTCTAACTCATCTTGACTGCTGATATATCCTACATGATCTCCAAAAGTCATTCAAGTATTTATAATGATATTAGCTGAAACAAAGGCTTGGAAAGACTTTGGCTTTATGGAATGAATTTCAAGACCATATGCAGGGATTTAGCTGTGTGACTCCCATTAAAAATCAGAGGGTTCCTGGAGGCTAAAATCCTTGAGATCTGACCTCTGCCAACTTGAAGCTCTCTGTGCCATCACATTGAAAAGTTGCAATACTTAGAGGGTAATGCTAAAACCCTCTGATGAGAACAAATAAGCTTAAAAAAAGTCTAAACCAGAAATAATCTTGATTCCATTCCTCTGGAAATACAAAGCCAACTAATCAAAGCTCAGATCCTGCATAATATGTGGAAAAAACCCTGCATCCACTTTGAACTTCTGTCTGTCCTGAAGTCCAGAGGTTTCCATTCTTTGGAGGCCTTTTATATTTCCAGCAATCTCAGCAATTCTGAAGGTTCAAGTGGAACAAACGTGAGGTGTTCCCCATGTGTCTTAGAAACCTGGTAAGGGAGTGCCTGGGGGCTGCTGGTACCTCTGACCTTGTGCAAACCTTTCCACCTCCCTCCAGCCTCTTTAGAAAAAGCAATGTGTTAGAATCAGAGAATCACAGCATGATGGGGGTTGGAAGGGACCTTTAGAGCTCATCCAGTCCAACCCCCTGCAGAAGCAGCTCCCACCTAGATCAGGTCACACAGGAACGTGTCCAGGTGGGTCTTGAAGCCCTCCAAGGAAGGAGCCTCCACACCCTCCCTGGGCAGGTTATAAAGTGCCAGATACTCGATACCTTGGTCATATCTAACCTCAGAGATGAGGTTGGAGGACATGTTAACATGCTGTAGCTCACACACTTTCAAGCAGGCTGAGCCATTTTTTAAAGTGTATATTAGATGATCTCAAGAAAGGAAAACAAACAGTTGACTGGCTCCAGCTATCATGGCCACAGATAAGTTCCCTCACTTATGGCAGGAACAAGAAGTTCAGCTAGATGTGGTTTTAAAGCTAGAAAGGGTTTAGAAATCATCACCCCCACCTGTCAGTTACTGCTCCCAGCTGCATCCCCTGCCTCCTGGGCAGGTCCATCTCCCAGCACCACTGAGCCCAACTGGCTTTGGTTTGCTTTGGAGAGGGTGAAGGGCTGTGACTCCTGTGGGAACAGGATGGCATCAAGTCTCCTTCCTTGATGGCAGAGCCTTCCCACAGGCTCTCTGTCAGCTCCCAAAATACTGCAGTTTGCTGCTCTGTACATCAGATTAATCTGGCTCTGATGTAGGAAAGGGAACTTGAAAGATGTGCTGCAAAAAGCCCTGCTCACTAAGGAGAAGAACCACAGAGCACTCAGGAGGCTGCCTGCCATTGGCATCTCAGGACAGACATACTGCCTGAGTTACCTGCTCAGGCACTCTTCTCAGTCAATGAGTGTCCCATCCCATCAGTCATACATTTTCTGAGGGAGGGTAAGTCAGGCTCTGAGCCTGCCAGGCCTCCTCAGGGGAGCCTGGGTGCCCAGTTTTTAGAGGAGTGAAATCACACAGGCCAGAGCTTAACTCCGGTTATCGTAGTTATTATTTCATCTACAAATCAGACCTGTGATTCTGTGACACGTGTCAGGTGGGATTGGGACCTGTCAGAAGCCTTCCAGTTCAGACTGGAATCCTTTCATAGAAACCACCAGTTCCCTCTTTGATCTGTGCTTATCTACTGCTCTGCACTTTGGAAGCAAAGGGAATCACTCTGTCTCCTGCATGCCGATGTATTTGCCTTGCTAATGAAGATGCTGCACATTCACTTTTGATCTGCTGAGGAACTGAAACTGAAAAATTAAAGCTGATTTCCACCATTAATATTGTCACTGAGCATCCCTGCACTGTCTCCTGGCTGTGATCTACGTGCATGCTGCTGCCTGTGGGAGCTGGTGCCTGTTTAAAAACATGTCAGGCTGCTTGGCCTCAGTAGAGGCCTTGAGTAAGGAGCAACCTGATGCAGCACTGTCCTGTCCAGGCCTGGGGCAAAGTGTTTTGAGTCCCTGCAACAGAGAATCTAAAGCAGCCTGTTTAAACCAGCATCTTTGGGGTTTGGTTGAAAACTGCATCCAGGTCAAAGGCATCTATTAGGAAAAGCCTGTCATACAAAGCATCCCTTTGCTTCTGTCAGCAAATGCTTCCCTCTTGACCACTGTCAGTTTGGATGTGTGAGATGGCAGCACAGTGCACGAAGGGGTTTCTGTCACCTTCCCCAGATCTCAGGTGGTCTGTGCCCAGCACAAGCTGGCAGAGGTTCCTGTGGATTAGCCTGAGGACTAGGAGTCATTCAAGATGACACAGAGTAGGGACTGGAGACAGAGGAGCTTCAGAATAAACCCTATCTCTCTTTAATGCAGCAAACGTCTCCTCTTCCTCTTCCAAACTTCAGACTAATGTCACTTAGAGCAACAGACATTGCTGTTGTTCCCTGGAACAAAAGAGATCAAAACCTTGTCCCACTGAAGTTCCTGGCTAAAGACACGACAAGCAGGCTTTGACCTGAACACCTTGGGGGCTGACACAAAGCAAGTCAGTAGAAAAGCTTCTATGGCAGCACGAATTGATCCTTGATCTGTACAAACAAATGAGAAAATGTGGATAAAAGGGGGCTAAAGCCACAGAGGGGCCCAGTGCTTAACAGAGCTGCCTCTTCTGTGTCACTGACGTGGCACTGGAGGACAAACACAAAGTTCACACAGACACTGGCTGCTGAAAACAGATTTGCTAAAGTCTAGGCTTTGTCAACTCTTTTATACAGACTCTCCCCTCAGCCTGGATGACACAAAGTCACCCCCAGGCAGCCCTGAACCTGCCCAGCACCCCACGGTGCACGCAGCACATCCTCACTCACCTCCAACTCCTTTCATTGACTACATGAGTAACGTGTGAAGGTCGTTGCCTCACTTCACACGTCTCAGCAGTGCTGTATTTCCACATTTAGCCACTTCAGTTTGTCAATATTAACATCTGTTCCTGTTTAACACCTGCCAGAGCTCCGCTGGGCGCGGGTTCCAGCGCAGAGCAGGCCGTGCGGCCTGGCACACCGCTCTGCACGGCCACAGCAGCGTGGCAGCCACGTGCTCCCATTCAGCTGCCCACACAGGCACACAACTGCTCCCCAGGGACAAAAGCAACCCCAAGACACAGCTCCTGTGCCACAAGGATGGAGGATGGTCAGGGCTGGAGGCTGCTGGTGGCTCCAGCAGAGCTGTGAGCAGCGGCTCTAGCTGTGTTGCCGGCATTTATCCAACACATCAATTGTTTTCACTGCACTGGTGGGAAAATAACCCCATTCACAAGCCCAAGCTGGGAACTTCCCATCAAGGTTTCCCCTAGTCAGTATGGCCTCCCTGGGGTCCTTGTTGTTATGAAAAAGCAGGTGAACAGCAGCCCCAGATATTTCTGTGGCTCATGATCCAATCCTTCCCTCACTCTTTAATGGGTATGTAACATGGCTGTGACAGCTCAGTCACAACCAGAGATGGGCTGATGCTGTAAAACCCCTCTCTGCACAAGAACCTTCCCTGAGTACAGTACTGTTGAACTCAAAGAATCATGGAATCGTTATGGTTGGAAAAGACCTTTAAGACCATTGAGTCCAAGCCCTCTCCTCACACTGCCAGGCCCATCACTAACCCATGGCCCTCAGCACCTCATCTTTTGAATATCTCTGGGGATAGTGACTTCCCCAGCTCCCTGGGCAGCCTGTTCCAATGCTTAACAACCCTCTCAGTGAAAAAAGTTTTTACACAGACTTATAAAATTGTTCCACTCTCACTATATGCCACTGTGGGCCCCAATTTTGCATGGAATGCTGCTCTGTAGCCTTTCCTGCTGCCCAACAGCAGCCTCCAAAGCTCCCTCACCCAAGGAGCCAAGATGCCACAGTGCATCCTGCAATCATAACTGGGCAATGGCTCTGCTGAAGCACCAAGCCCCATGGCATGCACCCTGACTCAGAACTGGCTGACTCTGAGCTTAGCCCACAGAGCACACCTCAGGCTTTGGGGCTCAGGTTAATGCTGACCACACAACAGGACTCCTGCTAGTCAAATGGTAACTTCAAGCATGACTTTGAATTGCTTACGTGGCACAGGCCTCTTGTTTTAGCACGAGGCAACTGGGAATGCCAGATAAAGCAAGAACTGCCTGCAAAGCAAACCCAGATGTTACAATTTCACTCTAATTGCCTTCCATTTCCACATGCCTTTGCATTTCCTCGTGGCTGTGAGCAGAAATCCCTGCATATAAGCCTGCTCCTGGAGAAGGGCCTCACAGTCTTGTAAGCTGAGGGGTCCAGAGAAACCTCCAGATCCAAAGGAAAGCCTAACTAAACTGAAATCTGTTTAAATAGTTGCTTCAAGGCTCCTCTGCCACCATACATCACTGCCTGCAGAAATGATGGTGGCATCTCCAGTAGCCAGCACAAAACCACACTGATCAGAGCAAACACCCCTGACCAAACACAGCTGTTTCCCAAATGCCTCCATGGCCACTGGCACAAGTTTCATCTCTCTGCTGCTCAGTTTCTTCAGTTGAACAGGGCTCTTCATTTTCACATTGCCTTGAACTACATGGGATTTCATTTTCTCATGAGTAATGTGTCCCATGGAAGCAAGGTCCAACTGGGACACCATTACAAAGCCTCCAAACATTACTTTTGTAGAAAAATTCCAGTGGAGTAAAATTTGTGTCCCCCTGTTTAATTATAAGTGTGGACTGCTTGCAGATTCTCCAAGCTGTGGTAACCAGCCAAGCTTTGTGTCTAAAAGAGGCTTCAAGTATCTGAGTCTTCCACCTCCAAAACTCCCTCACTCCTCTGACAAGACAATATAACTATAGCTGGTTTGTTTTACCTGTTCAGGTGAAAACCCAACAGTTCCTTATCATTCCAAACAGCTGCCTCAAAATTCCATTGTTGGTGTAATATCTGTTTAAATGGTTAAACCAAGATTTATGTCTGTTCAGCTACCTTGTGGGAATTTTACAGACATTCACTATAAATAGGAATGACTGGTCACCATGTGACGTGATTACAGTGTTTCTGGTCCTTCTTGCCTCCTAAAGAAGATGAGAAAGAGACAGCAAAAGAAAGAAAGAAAAAATAGAAGAGGAAAAGAAAGGGAATAGAAAGAATAACAGGAGGAGAGGAGAGGAGAGGAGAGGAGAGGAGAGGAGAGGAGAGGAGAGGAGAGGAGAGGAGAGGAGAGGAGAGGAGAGGAGAGGAGAGGAGAGGAGAGGAGAGGAGAGGAGAGGAGAGGAGAGGAGAGGAGAGGAGAGGAGAGGAGAGGAGAAAGAAAAGGGAAAGGGGAAAAAAGAACATATTCCTCCTCTCCCCTGCCACCTACAAACTGCATGAAGAAGGCAAATCTCCATCTCTGCCCAGCAATGGAAGGTGTAGCACAGACAGCTACAGCTAGTAGGAGTAATGTGAAGAAATTGAATTTGGTAACTTGGGAAGCTGATTTTGAAGGAGCCAGAGATTTAAGCAACCCTAAATGCTTTCTATTTCTCTATTCCTTCCAATGCCTCTTATTAAATTAGGGCCTTTCATACACAATAGTCCCTCTGCCTTTTGCAGGAGCACAAAGACCCTTTCACATATGAGCTTATCATACACTTTCTTTTATTCTTCACTAAGGGACTGCAGGATATTGGAGGATTTCAGCTGCAGCATAACCCAGGGCAGGTATTAGGTACTGTGCTTGGTAGTCCTGGGTTGTCATCAGGAAAGTCCACAGGTGTAGCTCTCATGGCCTCAGGGGAACAAGTGATGCCTTGATTCAGAAATGCAAATCTAAATGGTTGAAGTGTGAAATATTGGAGTAAGAAGCACTATTATAGGCTACAATGAGAACCAGGCTGGAAATCTCTAAAGACCTGATAAGATTCTCCCACAGCTTAGTCATACAATGCTGCAAGTGATGGTTACAGCCCTCCAAAAATGAAGCTGTCACAGGAAGGTTTTCACTGAGTAACTGAATAACATAAAGGCTGTTGTTGGTACAGTGAAGCTGAGCACTGGAGGGGAAAAGAAAGGCAAAAAAAAGCACCAAACTGTTTTGATAGTTCTTGCACAGATGTTCACAGGACTGGGAACATGTGAAAGAAAATCTGGCTTTTCAGCATTTTCCTTTGCTTCTTTCCACACACCTTGCTACAACCTTCTGTCCTTGCTGCTAAAGGCAAAAGAAGTGTTTGGAAGATACTCTCTAGAAATATTAAAACACACATTAGTACACAAATGTGGTAGTGTCCAGGTTTACCTTTGAAAGGATCTTCCAGGACTGAACAACTCCTCCATACAGATTTGCACCAACAGGCCAGTTACCAATTCATACAGACATCCTTGACTATCAAATATCCTCAAAAGGACAAGCACCAGCAGATTTCTGACAGATGCCTCTCCCTCACCCACCAGAAAACAAGAAGTAATTTGTGACAAATGAAGTGGGATAAGCTTTCAGGCCTGCAAAATTGCTTCACTTGGATTTTACCTCTGAAGCAAACTCAATCCCACAGCAGCATTAGCTGGCTTCAGACCACTTGGTATCTGTCTTGCAATCACAGACTTCACCTCGTGTCTCATACAGCTTTCTTTTGACACTATCCACAAGGCAGAGAGAGCACCTAAATACAACTGTTGTCAAAAGCAATGATTAAAGGAAGAAGAATCTTCAGAAAGAGATATTACAATTGATGTTGAACTTGTCCTGACAGCAACTCCAGCATCTTCCACTTGGCTGTAGAAAAACAGAGATGAAAAAGTGACATTTAGCTAGTGTGTGGGCTGATGGGATCAACCTCCAGCCGATGTTACCAGGCTGAGAGGACTGACAGGGCTTTCCAGGGCTGAGAACTGACTTCTGAAACACATGGTACACAGGCTAATGAGGGAAAAAAACCACCCCAACATCGACTCTCACAGTAGCTCTGACAGTGGGAGGTAAAAGCAGACAGTGTTCCTGGAAGGGACATACATTTGTTAGTGGGCAACAGCCTTGGGGAGGCTGACTTGATACACTGACTTGGCTTAGAGGCTGTATTTGCAAGACATGGTGTTGAGTCCTCACTGCAGATAATTGCCCTCTATTTACCACTTTCAATGCAGTATTAGCAGTGCATATTACTCCCAGACCACTGCAGAGGCACAGTGCTCACTGCAGATGCTAAAAAGAGGTTTGCAAAAAGCAGAACCATACATAATACTCCTGACAGGAACATTTGCTTCTTGACTGTCTCCAGTATAATTACAAATAGGAAGGTGACTCCCCCTCTGCTCTGCCCTGCTGAGGCCTCATCTGGAGTCCTGTGGCCAGTTCTGGGCTCCCCAGCTCCAGAGGGACAGGGAACTGCTGGAGAGAGGCCAGTGCAGGGACACCAAGATGCTGAGGGGATGGAGCATCTTCCTTGTGAGGAAAGGCTGTGGGACCTGGGGCTGTTCAGCCTGGAGAAACGAATGTATTGATCAATTCTGATCAATACCTAAAGTGTGGGTCAAGAGGATGGGGCCAGTCTTCTATAGCACCCAGTGACAGGACAAGGGGTAACAGGCACAAGCTGGAACACAGGGAATTCCACTGGAATAGGAGGAGCAAGTCCTTTGGTGCTGAGGTGAGGGAGCCCTGGCCCAGACTGCCCAGGGAGGGTGTGGAGGCTCCTTCTTGGGAGGCTTCCAAACCCACCTGGACACGTTCCTGAGCCCCCTGATTGAGAGGAACCTGCTATAGCAGAGGCTTGTGCTGGATGAGCTCTGCAGGGCCCTTCCCACCCCCACCATGCTGGGATTCTATAAGAATGTCACTGTGAGTGGCACAGAGAGAAGTACCCAGGCCCACTAGAAGAAACACAGAAGGTATACAAGAGAAATGTTCATCAGCTCCAAAACATCAAACTGTTTGCCTGAGTCAGGAGCTGTGCTGCACTAGTCACACACACGCCTGGACTTTGCAGTGGTTTAGGGTCTGGCAGAGGGCTCTGCTGTCACTGTGGTGCAGCAAGAAGGCAACTTTACAGGGGCTCATCCTGAAAAATAACTCATCTTCAGTATTCCCAACACACAACAAGAAGTAAATCAAGGTCTCCTGAGCAGGACTTGGAACCAAGGGAATACACTTTCATCTGTCATTTTGTAAGAAAGGGGGAAGGGAAGATGTGGAGTGACTACAGAAATACTTGTCCTTCTCAAGCACCAGATGTACTGACAGAGGAAGGTGAAGGGAGCAAATTTGGGAAGACAATGAATGGGAATTTTGTGGAGGGAGAATTTTTCAGCTTTAGCTTTCTATGTGAATCTCCCATTTGGTTTTCTACTAGCAAAGGAACTCACTTGGATGTCAAAGAGAGACACTAGCCATACTTCTGCTTGGAGAAACAGCTCAGCCCAAAAGGGACATATGGATATGGTAAATGAAACTTTTCAAAATGCCCAGGGATGTTAAATTGGTGATGAATCCCAGGGCTGAAAACAGGTGTCTTTAAAGGATGCTCAGTGCAGTCACATAAAATTAAATCACATCAAAGCATATGCATGAGGTCACAAGTGAAAACAGAGCTCTGGTTCTTGCTCATCTGATAGCCACACTGTATGAAGTGACACCTCACCCCTTGTACAGACACACACAGAGAAATGTAACAGAATTTGCATTGGTTTTGCCAAAAGCATGTAATGAATTAATAATCCCCACTAGAAATTAGAACACTCACATTCCTGGGTAGATGAAAGTTGTGGCAAAACGCTTTCCCACTTCAAACTGCTCTGCAGTGGGGGGAGAAAACAACCAGGACAAAATGAATATGAGCAAATCTTCATGAGCAGTGTGTGTGCCTTTGATCAGCTCTGCTAGGTAGTAAACACTATATGCACAAGTACATAGGCACTAATTGAATGAGCTGTGTGCTTTACTAACTGGAACTGACGGGAGGGGCTTTGGTGGGTATTTCCCGGGACCCCTCGCAGCAGATCCCTCACATTTCTTGTCTTATTTGCTCACATTTCAATTTTAAATCCCTCCACTGGTAACATGACAGCAGTGCTTTCATGAGCCTGCCTGGGCCCAGAGAAGGCTGTCAGAGCTCACAGGCTGATCCTAGCAAAGGCAGCCTGATTAAAAACCTCATTGTGTCAGCCAGGCAATCGGATGTTCATTATCCTGTGACACACGACTACTGAAATGGAACATTCACATATCTTAAACTTGAGAGATTTGTACTTTAATATAATTATTTTTGAAAGATTCTTCATCAGAAAGGTTAATAAGAGCAATATAGGTTAATAACAGCACTAAGGCAGCTGACATAATCAGATAATTGACCTTATTGATATGTTAAGTGCCCTATGCTTCACCTTGGGATGTGTGACTGCTCTCCACAGTCAATTATCTTATAATGATGCCTGCTTCTTAAGGTCTTATTGCTTGAATATTGGACTTCATCCAAGGTTTTTGGTGCACCCCCCTTCCTCTTGCCAGCCCTCTCTGGTAGGATTCCTGCTCCACTTTCATCTAGGACTATGCTAACTAACATCTAACAGGCACTTCCCAGAAACACACTGACACAGAGAGTGGCATCCATTGCCTATAAATCCAGTTTGTTTCGTCAGCAAAACTGGGGTGGATTCCCGTGTCTCCCTTCAGCAGGAACAGCCCTCTGCTCTGTGCAGCCTCTCCAGGGCTGCTCCCTGGCCTGGGATGCTCAAAGCACAGCACTGCTGATGCTCCTGCCCACCAGCCCAGACAGACACAGCTCTTGAGCCCAGCACAAAAGGGATTCTATGTGGCATATGAAGCCTTTGCACGCTCACTGACTTCAGGGGATCCGTCTCATGAAGAAGGCTGCTGGCTCAGGCTGCCTTGGTGGATCCACAGTGATCCCTTTGATCTTCATGTTACACCAAGAGTAAGAAAAAAACTGTGTCTGCATAAAAAGAAATGGCAATCCCACCCTGATATTTCCCTTCAAGCAAGTGTCATGCCCTGCTCAAACCTGCACCTCATTCCCAGCCTGATTGGCACAGATGCCCACTCCAAAGTGTTTATGGCACATACTTAAGTAGGAGTGAAGCTGGTTTTTAGAGTGGAGGGACCCACTGGATTCCTGTGCTGGGCTGTGTGAGGAAGCTATGGGTCTGTTACCCAGCTTAACCCTTAGCTAAGAAAGCAGGCCAGGATGCTGATGCTATTGATATGTGCCTCTTACCTGTGGAAAATGATAAGCAGACCTTGTGGGGTCTGACTGAGCTCGTCCTGAAGTGCTGTGGCACACGCTGGACTCACTGCACACAGGTGGGTGATGTGCTGCCCTGCCCAACCTGATTCCTCTTCCTCCCAAAGCCCTAGGGAGAGCAAAGGAACTGCTGAGAATCTGTCAGTGGCACAAGGGCTCGATGGTGAGGAGAAAGGAGCAGCCCAGTGATGCTCCTGGGTCTCTCAAGCAGACTGCCCTGTCCCCAGCTTCGGAAATCTTCCCTCAGTCTGATTCTGTTCATGTCCATGCAAATGGTGCTCTCAAAATTAATTCATACCCTGCCAGAGAGTTAGAATGTGTTGGCTACATTTGGGTTCCTTTTTACTTGAAGCAAAGCTACTTCAGGGGAAGTGGAAGGGATTTGGGGGGGAAACAGCAAGGCCTGAACTTCTGAGCTACAGGTGCCAGGAGTTTGCAAAGCATCTGTGATCCAGGCCTCATGGCTCCTTGTTCTCCCTCTCTATCTGCTGTCTGCTCTCCCTCCCAGCTGCCTGGGCATGCTCCAAAACATTTCCTTGCTTGAGACTGAATCCTCTTGTCACCTAATGGGCTTAAAATTGGGAACTATTGGGGTAAAAGGCATCAGGTGGTATTGTGAGAGGCTGAGTATGAACCGACCAGGCTGAGGCTGCGACACACAGGCCAGTGAAGACAGAGATTTACTCCACAACCACTGTGAGAATGAGGGTTGTGGAGGGGAAGCCATTATTTCAGAGGCATTTTCTACTTCTCCCCCAGCATGTCTTTGAAGCTCTCTGCGGTGTTTTCCCCTCTAACTGATGGAAATGGCAGGACAGTCTAACGCTGTCCTGCAGCTTAACAAATGTGATGGCAAAATGGAATGGCAGGCTGCTACACGGGAGCCTCTCAGGCAGAACCCTCCAGCAGCAATCTGCTGTGCTCCAAGCTCCTCACAGACATGAGCAATGAAGGATTGCTCCATGTTGTTTATTAGTAAACCTGTTCTCTGCAGTTCCACCTGATGGGACTGCTCTGATCATCGTAATTCAACAAGTACAGTTTAATCCGTGCGAGCTGCTATCAGTTAATATCTTAACAGGGATATCTTTGCAGCATTCTTAGCCCAGTAGTCCAATTAAGTTGCACCAGCAGGGTATCTTCCATAATCTCAGGCACTTTGAAAGCTTTGGGGATGTATCTGCTGAAGAAAAATTGCCTCAACCCGGCAGCAGTACTTTCAGCAAGACAATGAAGGGCTGCAGTTACCTCTGTGAGCCAAAGAATAAACCCATTAAAGGTGGATTAGGCTGAAGTGAACCAAAATAGTCTGGGAAATGCTCAATTCCAACTAAATTCCTGCCTGCCAACCTCCTGCCTGCAGGGCAGTGGGCACTGCCATTAGCTCTGAAGCCATGCTAGCCATCAAGATCCCCCTAGTTCCCTCCTGAAACTGGCTTTTTATTTCCAGGGACAGAGGACAGATGGTCAGCTTCAGCTTGGCACCATCCCTCTTACTTTGGTGCCTTTCATTCATTTTTAACACACCACCCTTGCACTGCTGGGAAAATGTCTGCCATTAAAGCACTGAGGAAGAAGGGAGCCTACAGGATGCTTTTAGCTGCTTTCCAGCTCATAGAGAAACACATCACACAAGGTGATCACATCTGGTCTGAGCAGAGTACCTGTGATGGCAAGAGAGGTTGCAGATGTGCAATATGCTTTAAAGTTGGCAGAAAAGGAGACTCTACACATTAATAGACATCCACATTTCCAGCACTTTCCAGTGATAAGGTTTTACAGTCCTTCCCATAACATTATCTGTTTGTAGCCACAAAGCATCCAAGCAAAACAGTTTTAAAGGAACCAAGGAAAAAGATGAGCTCAGAGAGATGTTTGGCTTCTGATCCATCTCATAGTAAACCAGAAAAGTGAGATGGGCCTTGTTAAATATATAATCCCAGTGATCCATGGCAAGGGGTGGAGGGAGCACACCCAGGGGGACACATCTCACCAAGTCAGGTTTCAGGGCAATCTTGTTCCACTGATAAGTAAGAATATTACTTGAAAATATGCTGGTGCTCCAGCTCTGCTCTGAAAAGGATCCTCAGAAGCAGATCACCTTTGGACTGCCATGGATTTTTTTGCCCAGGAACTTCTCTGGGAGGAATTCAAATGAATTAAGGATTTGGCCTGAGAAGCTCATCTTGCCCCCTGATGGAGACCTCTGCTCCCCTCATCAGGGGGCTCCATCTCCTGCAGTTCTGGGACATTCCTTGGGATGAGTTTCAACCTCTGTGTGTGGCACCCATGTATTTCCTCCCTGCTCTACCAGAGCACCTCTGTTAATGCCCAGTAACTCTCCAACAGCTCAGAAGTGCATCTCCAGTGCCTGATGTAGGCACAGGGAGGGAAAAGCCCTGCCTGCCAGACATTGCAAGCTGGGGAGAGAGAGTGAACAAAGACAGCTTGCCCTCACTTTATGAACAGAAGGTTGGCTGTACCCCTTTCAATATGAACTGGATGGTAATTAAGAACCTGACACTGAAGTCAAGTCTTTCAAAAAGCTCAGGGGTTTGGTCTATGCACTCACAGCAAACCTAGGCCTGTGCCAGTGAGCTGCTGTGGCTCAGGAGTGACTGTAGGGCTCCTCTTCCCCAAGGCAAGTCCATCTGTAGAGGGCATAAGACATACAGAATGGCTCAGTTGTCCTAACTCTGTCCCTGATGTTGCTCACGCTGGATACTGAGAAGCAGGCTGAGGCTGACCCTGAGCAGCACTGAAACTCCCATCTTTTCTCTTTGAGTAAACAACAGCCCAACTGAGGCAGCTCACACTGTTAGAAAGCACCAGGAACATTGCTGAGTCTGCACAAAGTACTGGCCAGCTCTCACAGAAATCACTGGGGCTGTCTGGAGGTCACAGAGGGGAAAACTTGAGTAGAGGAGTGTCTTTGGGTCCGTACAATCTGGTTACAAACACTTTGGTGGCTTGGAGCTACTAGAGAAACCATGCCCACACAAAGCCAGGGAGCACCTGCTCATGTGGGAGAGAGGAGAAGGAAGGAGCAAGGTCCTGGTCTAAATTATTTGTACATCATCCCTGTGGAGAAAGAGGTTCTAAACAAGAGCTGAAGCCTAGTGAGGCATGAAGGAAACTTGTGAACATCCTAACCCATGCAAAACAGTTCAGTCAGAGTTCACACCACATTAGACATCAGAGACAAGGCACAAACCCCTGAGAAGCAGCCTCAGGACTTCCCTTCCTTACAGAAGTGTTTGTTTTAGACCAGTGAGAATCTTTTGACCAAGGACTCTTTGCCTGTATTACTGATTCAACCATGAGGATGTTTATGACAACATACAAGTGAGATACAGCAGTGATTAATAACTGATGAAGTGAAGCACGGTGCAAGCTCTGAGCTGAATCCATTTACTCTCCTGAAGTTCTAGAGCAGAGGCAACACTTGCAGCTGCATTTCAGCAAGCACACTGTTTGTACCAAAGTTGAACACTACCACTGTCATAATTAGATTTCCCATTAGGCTTGTGTGGCATAATTAAAAAGGTAATTTCTCTGTAAGCACATAGCACTGCTCTAGGAAAAGGGTGTCACTGCTTATTAAAGGCATATGCAGGTACTTCAGCTAACCACATCAATTGATTAAGTACTAAACTGTGCTATGAAGTCTAATTGTTTTGAACAAATACCTGCTTCCTGCGTGGGAAAGGACACGCTGCAGTGCTGCTGGAAAGCCCAATTCATCCTAACAACTCCTGACTTTACTGCTGAGTGTCATTTAGCTCTGTTCTCTGCTCCAGGTACCCAAATGATACCTGTGGACATGGCAGAAGCCACTCACAGCGTTATTAGGCAGCGGGAGTTCTGAGACATAACAGCTCTGGTGACAGTGGGAGAGGGGCTGCACACCTTGGATAGGTGTGGGATGTGCCCCTGAACCTCTGTGGCTCCGAGTGAGCCACTTTGGGCATCTACTGGCCTTCTGCAGACTGCAGAAGCCAGATCTGAAATAGTTTTACTCCAGGTCTGTGTGAGCTGAAGTCAGGATTTCGTGGTGTGCTCTTCACAGGAGTGTGGGATGCTCACGAGTCCTCAAAAAGTCTTAGAGGAGCCTCTGAATAAAACTCCATGGGCTGTATTTCCAGGAAGGATTTCTATGGTGTTTAAAAACTCCTAAAGCAGCAGCAATGAAACAATAGGCTATAGGTCCCTGCAGCCTCCTGGGACAATTCACCCAGCTCATAACCAGGCAACTGGGTGTCCAGAGCCAGGCACTGGAGCTGGGGAAGGGGCTGGAGCACAAGGGTGCTGGTCAGGGGCTGAGGGAATGGGGGTGTTGAGCCTGGAGAAGAGGAGGCTGAGGGGAGACAGGAGCCTTCTCTGACACTCCCTGACAGGAGGCTGCAGGGAGCTGCTCCCAAGTACTGAGCAACAGGACAAGGGGGAATGGGCTCAAGTTGCCCCAGGGGAGGTTGAGGCTGGAGCTGAGGCAGAACTGTTTCCCTGAGAGGGGTGTCAGCCCCTGTGCCAGGCTGCCCAGGGAGCTGGGGCAGTGCCCAGCCCTGGAGGGATCCCAAAGCCGTGGAGCTGAGGTGCTGAGGCTGTGGGTCAGTGCTGGGCTGGGCAGGGTGAGGGCAGGGCTGGGACTGCAGCAGCTTCAGGGGCTTTTCCAACCAAAACAATTCTATGATTCAATTGCTTTCCCACCATCTCAGTCCCAGTTCTGACATGGGGGTGGGCAGGGAGCTGGCACATAACACACCAATGCAGTGCAACTGTCCACCCAGGTTCAACTGACCCAGTGCTGTTCCAGCAGTACTTGAGGAGCTCAGGATGAACACAGAGCTTGCCATCATGAACTTGGAATATGTCTGATGCAAGAAAGAAGTACCTGTCAGGCTGATAGGATTGGAAACAACAAGCCTGATCCTCCTGGCACTGTGATTTCCTTCTGTTGTGCTGCATAAATTCATCTCAGCTTTCCCTGGTAATAAATGAGAAGACAATCTGACCCAGCGTGTTCATTGACAAGCTCTGCAAAAGAAACCTCAGGAATATTTTATTCCTCCCACATTAGGAAGGTACAGAACATACAGAGAAATTTACCATCACATAATGATCCCTATTATGCAAAGCAAGGCTGACAAAATCTCCATCATTACATCCCTGACAAGTGCTCAGAACTGCGGGGGCTTTCAGGCTCTCTTTTCAAAGAAAAAAGACCTGCAAAGTAGCTTTAATATCTTAAATAAGGAGCAGGAACTTGTCCTCTCCCTCTTCACAAACACCTTAAATACATCTCCTTCCTTCACAGCTCATTAATCCCTACTCCTCTGCTGATATTGAAATTCTTTCCACAGATCCAACAGGGTGGTTATATCATTGTTTCATCAGCACTCCCCAGCTCTGAGTGCCCCTCATGACCTTACTGGTTTTTGAGTGACCAGAGATCATTACTAAACCAGCCCAATACACAGGGAAGACCTCACAGGAGCTTGAAGCCCTTGTGCCAAACCTTGTTACCAAAACACAACCCCCTGACACGTTTTGTCCTATTTGTGCATCCAAAAATGCCCATCAAGTGGCTCAATTATCATTGAAATGCTGACTTACATCCTGGATGGGAAGGGCAAGATGATCTCCAAAGGTCCCTTCCAACCCCTACCATTCTATGATTCTATGACAAGCAGGTTGGCAGTGATTTAGCAACTTGCTTGGTATTACACTACACAGTCTGGGTCCAAACCTGATCCAGTCACTCTTTGGTTGGAGGCTCTGAAGGGGCCAAGCCTGACCCTAAATCTCTGACCAAGGACACTGCTTTGTGTGCTTTGTGTGGTCTGCACACACAGAGCTGCCTTCCAGTGCCATTTTCATCCTTCTCATTGCCATGTGAATAGCAGTATAAATCAACAGCAGAGGAATGTGTGTGAGGAGTGGGTATATGGGGCTCACAAGCACAACATCCACTGGCTCCTTTGTCTTCCTTGCTTGCTTGATTTGCTCTTTCCCTGTGTCCACCTTTCCCCCACTACCTCAGAACTACACTTTTGCTGCTCTGTGTCCTCACCTCTTCCACCATAGCTATTCACACCTTCCCAATCTGAGTCTCTTTGCCTCTTTCCCAGCCTCCCTAACCAACTTTCTTCCTTCTGCTGCTCAGCAGAGGAAAGAGCAGAGGCTGAGCAAGTCGATGAACATCACACCGGGGTTACTGCATCCAGCGCTCTCCCTCTTGTGCACACTGTGGGCCAGGCACATATGTGAGCCCCAGAGCAGTAATTAAGGGATTTTAGGAGGATAATGCCCTCAGAGGGCTTTGGCAGATTGACACATGGTATTTCTTCTTCATAATGACTGTCCTGAAACGGATGGGATCCGTGTGCTCTCGTGTTTCCAGCAATTTGTAAGAGCTGCTCAGTGTGTAGCCAGCTGGAACACACAACAGCACATAATTGTTCTATTGCTGCAGACTTCAATTGTTTCTCTTTTATTCATTAAATGGCCATTTATTGGAAGAAAGGTCCTTTTTTTAGATGCATTTTTACACAGCTCTAGATTGGACTTGCCAGGACTGAACAAGGGCAGACCTTCCCTTTTCTCACTGTGCTCTTGGAAGGAAAATAGGAGAGCACAAATGCTGGGATTTTTTTGGGGGGTTTTAATGGAGATGTTGAAAGCCTTTTACATTCTGCTTTGGAACAAAAAAAACCCATGAAGCCTTTTGAGGCACTGCATGGGAGTCAAGGGAGAAGGCCACCCACGCTGCCTATGGGAGAGGCCAGAGCAAAGGTCTGCTCAGCAGCAGCCCTGAGCGTGTCTCCTTTGAATGCAGAGAGTGCCCAAGAACTAATGGTAGGGGAAGAAGGACTGCTCTTGTGAGAAACCACACTGGGCAAGGCAGAAAATCAACTGCCTGCAGCTCACAGTGCTCACCTGGAAGGCAGAGGACTTGCACTGAGGTCCCAAGTGAGTGTCCAGATGGGATGGTGCTGTGAGTTTCTGACAAGCAGATCCACACCAGACCACGAACTTCTTGAAAAGAGGCTGATAAAGCCCAAGGAATATGCCCCATGAAGACATGAAAAGTGGTGTGCTGTCCTGAGAACTGTTTCCCATATTATCTTGACTTGTGTTTTGCACAATCCAGAGCCAAAACCCCAACCCAGGACTCTCAGCTCTGAGATTCTCTCATTTGAGCTGTTGCTTTTCCCCAGCAGAAGATGGACATTTTAACCACTGCATTCTGGTCAGACCACACTACCTGGGGGCAAGCTGAGGCTGACCTGTTCTTCAAGCTGCAACAAAAGTGTGAACCATCCCATTAAAATGTATATAGAGGAGGAAATTCCTCCTGCTCTCCAGCCTTTCTTTAAACTACTGGAATGGCCAACAAATCCCCCCAGAAAAGGCACCACGTCATTGTTTCCTGTGCAAACCTTGTGCCAGACTTGATTTTTATGGGCTGTGTTTATTGACTTTTGCTCTTTCTCCAGGATGCTGCACAGTGTTAGACTTGGCAGCAAGTCCCAAGAAATGAAAGAACAGCTCTGAAAAAGTGGGAATTCTCAGGGTTTGGCATGGGTCAAAGCAAACTCCAGCTAAGCAAACTTATGACCTTCTCTCATGTCAGACTCAAACCCAGGCCAGGCACTAGATCACTCTTCAATTCCTTTGTAGTCACCAGAAGATCCAAATCTGAGGGGGTCTCATCCAACACCTAAGTGAAGCTACACACTGCCATGGAGAGCTCGTGTTCCCCAGTGCAATCACACACATCTACTTGGTGTAGATCCCAAGCTGTTTTCAGGGGGAGCACAATAAGATACCCACCCTCACTGGGAGCCTTTAGTGAGTGAATTGCAGCTGTTTAAGAGTTAGGCCTTCATGTGGCTGTCAGCTCCTGGCACTTGCTACACTTGCCAGGATTTTGTATGCATGGGAGGCAGATGTCTCCAAGGCAAAGTCCCACAGCATACACCAAAGACGACAGAAGACAACTGAAGAGATTTATGTTGGATGGAATGACAAGCTCAAGAGTTTAACTGCACATGGCATTTCTGGAAGCTTGCCAGCTCCAAGTTTAGTGTGTTTTGTGTACTTCACTCATAACTGTTTACTGTGACAGGTAAACACTTGTTTTGAAAGCTTGCAGGCGTACTATTAAAACAGAAGTGTTCCTGACATAGTCAAGCTGTGCTGTCAAATGTTTATCTTTTGAATGATGAATGCTGGCTTTCCTTTTCGTTCCTCTCAGAGTGGAACAGATTTGAACAGTCTCTCCCAACTTGTTTGGGCTTATTTCACCTGGGGGACATAGTTGAAAGCTGGTGGGCCAAAGAGCAGCCTTGTAACCATTAGCCCATATGCCAATAAATGAAGGTGATGCAAAGAAAGGAGGAACAATAGGATAAGAGCAAGTTCAGTGCCAGGTCTGCCTGCAAATGCAGATGTTGAGCTTTAGAAACTGTACCAGAGTTCAACAGAGAGAGCTGCTCCAGTGCTTAGAGCATCTCAGAGACAGGTATTTCACAAGTCCAAATCTGGAGACCTATGCTAAGGGAAAAAAAAGTTAGAAGCAACTGTGACCATTCTTTCACAACTTTCACAAGTTATTTTAAACTTGTTTTTTAAAGTAAGAAACTGGAAAATCTGGAAACAGTTAAGTCACAGCCTTGGATGTGTACACAGCCTGTGGAACTGCAGGCACTGCCTGGGATGTGTACACAGCCTGTGGAACTGCAGGCAGTCATAAAAGTCACTGGCCAAAATGAACAAAGAGTCTTAGGGGTGAGAATTCAAATGCTGCACTTGGTGCAGATGTCTGTTCCACAGAAGGAGCAGAAAAGGCTGTGGAAAAAAGAAAGGCAGGCAGTAATTTCTGTGTATCTTGGTGTAATTGCATGTGTTAAAAGGCTGTGGAATTCAGCAAGGATCCCATGGGCTTTCAAGTGGATTGCAGATATTTCACAGTGTGTCAGTTAGAGATTGAGACATAAGACTTGGGGGGAAAAAAAAAGCACAATCTTTGATTAGATGAAATATCATCAGATTTCCATGCAAATGCTTCATGAATTCATTGCTAATGCAGTTCTGATGCTTCTTTGTTCTGTTGCAGTGGTACTTCAACTATGGGTTTGCTGTGTGTAACACTGGCTGGGGCCAATTGAACCAGCACCACTGTCACAGTTACCTGGTGGGACACAGGGAGAATGGATAATTTAGGGCTGATGTGAGGAAAGCTGTCTCAGACAAGGTGTAAGGCATGGAGCTGCTCACCACAGGAGGCACTGGAAGTGTTCATCTCACACAGGAGGATTGAGGATTCATCAGCAGATTGAAAATACTGAGGATCACAAGAAGAGAAAAAAGCAAAAGCTGCTTCCAACAAGATGTGAAACAGCCAAGAGCAAGTGCTTAGGCACTAATTGCAAAGGCAAAAGAAGAAAAGAGCCCCTCACCACCAAATCTCTAACTTCAGTAGGACCATGTCCCAGCTTACTGTACAGAGACTGCCCACACAGAAAAGCTTCCACACTACATCAGGCTATTTCAGCAGAAGGTGGAATTAGGACTTTACTGCCTAGGGAGACACACATCTTGTACCTTTGATCCATGCCTGACATGGAATTTGTGCAGGGCTGTTCCTCTGTCAGGAACATCTGGTGGCCCATAAACCAGGCAGAGCTGCTGGGGAGGTTCATTTACAGCCCATCCAAATGCCTGCAGCCATCAGGCCAGGAGGGCTCAGCTCCCTTCCCCTCACCACAGCCTTCCCCAGGGGCTGCAGATGCCTTGGCCAGTGCTGGGCAGGGGAGGAGAGGCTGGGAATGAGGGAGACAGCAGGGAGATAAACCCAGGGATGGGATATGGTGGGAGCCAGATTCTGACCAGCACTGAGCTGCTCAGTTTTTGGATGAGCAGAGTGTGCTGCATCAGTGCTACCCACTGTGTTAACCAGAATGGGATGGAGTACTAAGGTCCTAAAGTCAGATTCACTTTTTCATCAAGACATGACCCTAGCAAGGGGAGCAGTTTGGATAAGAGGGGAACAAGCACCAGCCCAGCATTTACCTCCTAAAACATTTCCCCTTCCCTTCCCCATCACAGTTGTTTCTTCAGGTGGAGATGCAGCATGACATCTAAACATAAATCACCACAAGCAGCTGCTAATGTCAGTGCATGTCAGGAGTTCCCACACCAGGGCCACTTCCCTGGGTGCTGAGCATCCTCCCTGCTCCAAACCCTGCTGAAGTTTGTACAGAAACAGGCTTCTGTCTTTCCTTTTCCCCCAGATCTAATGATAACTGAACAACCCACTCCATCGTTTTTCTACTCATGGAAAGTGTACTGTGCCTTGTGCTCAGCCAGCCCCCAAATCTCATGAAAAACAAAGGGGTCTGGCTGGAACATGCAGCTTCTTTGTCAAAAAGAACAGAACACTTGGAAAGAGAGAGGGAGAGAGGAGCTGCAGTTTGCTCAAGGGGGAGGAAGAGGAGGTAGATGCTCTCTGCTCACGTTTCTATTCTATTTTCCTAAAGCTTGCACTGAAAAGCAATTTGAAGAGAAAGTCCTGACCTGCCTTAGTAACAAGTGATTTGTCTGGAAGGAAAATCAATGGGTTTTCCCATTTTCTTTCCCATCTCTTCCTCCCTCTTCCTGCTGTTTTTACCCTCCTATTTATCTGCTTGCTTTACACATTCCAGCTTTTGTTCTCAGCTCCTTCTTGCTTTCCTGCCCTCTTCTCATTCAGTTACATTCAGCTACACTACCCAACACATTCTTTACAAACCAGTGCTTTTGATTAGAAAAGCCTGAAGCCTTCTACTCAGAAGCACAAGATTCAGATGGGAGGGTTTGATTCCACAGGGCAAAAGACAACAATGCTCATCATACCTATGTACCTAACCCATTACTCCCAGGCCCATCAGAACTCCACATTTAGACTGTCCCATCACAACTGTCCTATTTACACTGCAATCACAATTCCTATTTTGTTTTAAACACAATCAGGTCAAGGTAGGATTGCAAAATAAGGCAGGTAAATAGATGGGATGCACACATAGGCCTTGTAATATGAGGTGTCAGTAAATGCTGTGGGTGAGACTTCAACTACTCAAAAGTTACAGAATCCCTGAATGGTGGGGTGGGAAGGGCCCTGCAGAGCTCATCCAGCCCCAGCCCCTGCTCCAGCAGCTTCCCCTGGCTCAGGGGCACAGGAATGTGTCCAGGTGGGGTTGGAAACCTCCTGAGAAGGAGCCTCCACACCCTCCCTGGGCAGCCTGGGCCAGGGCTCCCTCACCTCAGCACCAAAGAAGCTTCTCCTTGTGTTTAAGTACAACTGTTTGTGTTCCAGCTTTTGTTTATTACCCCTTGTCCTGTCACTGGATACATCTTCTTGACAAGCACCTTCTAAATACTTGTGTTGATGAGATACCACCTCAGCCTTCTCTTCTCCAGACTGAACAGCCCCAGGTCCCACAGCCTTTCCTCACAAGGAAGATGCTCCAGTCCCCTCAGCATCTTGGTGTCCCTGCACTGGCCTCTCTCCAGCAGTTCCCTGTCCCTCTGGAGCTGGGGAGCTCAGAACTGGCCACAGGACTCCAGCTGAGGCCTCAGCAGGGCAGAGCAGAGGGGCAGCACAACCTCCTTTCACCTTTTTACACAAAAACCTTTCAAAACCTAGGTGTATTTCCAAAAGCCTCCCAAGCTGGCTCCATATATCACCCCAGCTGAAACTGTTGCTGTGATATATTAGACATGGAGACTGCACTCCATCATCAGAGCTCTGACACTGCCATGTGCAGGGTACACCAGGATACAACATAACGAATGACAACACTGGACATTGACAAATACACTTTAGGCAAAGTTGAAATTAATTTTTTTAGCTGCTTGCAGTTGGCTTAGAAAGTAGTTTTTGTGTTAAATAAACTAGTGGGGAGATGCAGAGCCCTTGAGAAAGGGAAAGGCAGAGAGAACACAGGACACAGAGCAAAGAAGCAGCTTCAGCTCTGAGATGAACGTGCTCTGTGGTTGTGGAAAAGTCATCTAGGCCAAACCCTGGCTGTGCTCACCCACAAGCAGGCAGCTGTGCTGAAGCACCTCACAGAATCACAGGGTCACAGCATGGAGGGGTTGGAAGGGACCTTTACAGCTCATCCAGTCCAACCCCCTGCAGAAGCAGCTCCCACCTAGATCAGGCCACACAGGAACGTGTCCAGGTGGGGCTTGAAGCCCTCCAAGGAAGGAGCCTCCACACCCTCCCTGGGCAGCCTGGGCCAGGGCTCCCTCACTCAAACACTGAAACAGTTTGTTCTTCTGTTTAAATGGAACTTTTTGTGTTCCAGCTTGATCCCATCACCCCTTGTCCTGTTGCCAGATACCACAGAAAAAAGTGCTGCCCCAACCTCCTGACACCCACCAGTGAGATATTTGTCACTATTAATGAGCTCCCCCCTCAGTCTCCTCCAGGCTGAACAGCCCCAGGTCCCACAGCCTTTCCTCATATGAAAGATGCTCCAGTCCCCTCAGCATCTTGGTGTCCCTGCACTGGCCTCTCTCCAGCAGCTCCCTGTCCCTCTGGAGCTGGGGAGCCCAGAACTGGCCACAGGACTCCAGATGAGGCCTCAGCAGGGCAGAGCAGAGGGGGACAGAACCTCCCGTGACCTGCTGCCCACACTCTCCTTGATGCCCCCAGGCTGCCATTGGCTTATTGCTCATGAGGACACATTGCTGGCTCTTGTGTATCAAGATCAAACATAGATGTTGAGCTCATAGGTGCATTCCCACCTCTGTGGATGGGACATCAAACAACTCCCAGTGACCTCAGTGGGGTCAGGCACTGTGCTACAAGGGATACAGCAGATGGGCTCTCCCTTGCAAAGTTCACACAAACAGCCAATTTGGGTTCTTTTAATGACAAAAAGTCAGGAACCACAGAATTATAGAAGATGGTAGGGGTTGGAAGGGATCTATAAAGACCATCTAGTCCAACCTCCCTGCTCAAGCAGGTCCCACCTAGATCAGGTCACTATGTAATAACAACAACAATAGTAATACAAGAATAAGATAATAAATTAGAAGACAATAAGAAAAGAAAAGGATAAGATTGATAAAACCAAAGAGAAAACCCTTTCCTGAGAAGCAAAAGCTTGTACCTTTGAGAAAGCCCAGAATACTAAACATCTTTCCCCTCTGAAGGAGTCTTTTGCCATTTCATGGGGAATCAATTAACCACAGTGTCTTATTCAGGTAGACTTTAGATTAGTACCATATCCCTTCACTAGAGATAATTAACCTCAGTTTCTGAATTAGCAGCAAAATAAGCCAGTTATTAGTTTTTATAATGACTAGAACTCAATATTTTGGGTAGTTAAACACCCAAGAGTTTAAATTAAAATAGACATCTGACAGAAATCCCTGAAGTGTTCTTCAGATCATTAATACTCTAAATTCCACAGTAGATTGAACTGACAATGTTCCCTTTTCCTTCTGGAGCACTCCAAAGGGATGAGCTACTCCCTCGAATCAGCATTCAGTTTGATCTCTGAAATAATCTCTCCTTGATACCTAAAGCCTCAAGGCCAACAGCAGAGTTAAACTCATATCCTCCTCTTACCAGAAGTGTTCTGTCTAGTGAAGTGAGGGGGGAAAAAAAGGCAAAGCCTGCTTTCCTGGTCTACTTACAGACTGCTCCATACCTTACTGAGGCAAACTGATGCTCACATCCTAGAGCAAAGTCTTGGGCAGGGTCACAGCCTGGGGCAGCAGTGTAGGGAGAGCCCTGGGAGCAGGGGGAGACTGTGGCACCTCCTGAGGCACCCCTGGGCTGTGCTCAGCACCCACCTCATCCTAAAGGAGCAACAGGTCTCTCCACAGCTCAGGTCTGCAGTGAAGGTGTGGGGCACAAGGGCAAGGAGCATGTGCATGAGGCATGAGGGCTCAGGGAGATCAAGGAGATGTTGCTTTACCTCCCTGCCCTGCAGCTGTATCATCTCTGCTTGTCTCAACTCTGGGAGCTGCCCTTCCTCAGCATCCTCAGCCTGTGCTGAACACTGCTTGCCATCAAAAAACCTTTCTAATACTCAGCCTGCATCATTTTTGCTGTAAAGGGAGCCTGTTACTTGTTGTCCTACCTACATTTGTCATTTCTTCCCACCAACATGACACTGGAACTTGCTGAACTCCTGGTCCAGTCTTTACTTTCCTCTACTCAGCAGAATGGCTGCCCCTCCCTCATCCTCTGTGCACTGACTGTTCCAGCCCAAGTTTCAGGCCTTGCACTTCTCTCTAATTTCATCTCTCTTTTTTCCCCCCAAATCACTTCTGCAATTTACTGAACTCATTGGAATTCTCATTGTGTTGCCCAATGCATTTGCAGTCCCTTCTAGCTTGGTGTGATCTGGACCTTTCACAAGCATACTATCTATCACATCATCGAGGTTGTTCATGCAAATGTGGAACTAAATCCATTGCCTCCCTCCTCCCCAAGCCTCAGTCTGTCTGTCTGTCCCCTTTCAGAGCTTGCACAGAGGTTGGGGTGGATTGAGCTCCTGTGTGCCCTACTCTAGGTGCTCCTGCTCTGGCAGGGGGGTTGCACTGGATGAGCTTTGCAGGTCCCTTCCAGCCCTTGAGGTTCTGTGACTCTGTGTGTGATTCTGTGGAATCTGTTGCATGTCCCAGTGTGGTCAGTGAGTCTCAAAGGTGGCAACACAAACCCTGACTATGCTGCTCAGTGAACTGCAAACCTTAGCAGAGGTAGAGGTGCTTTATTTCATTTTAGCTCCAACCAGCTCTGCATAACACCACAAAGGAAAAGAAAGGATAAAAGCTCTAGGGATTGTCCTGCTGCAAGTCAAATGTGTGTTCTAAGAGAAATGAATATTTACCTTCCCATTTCTGTGAATCAATTAGCCATAAATATCCCCAGGGCACAGAAAGGACTAACACAGATAACAAATAATGGAGGATTAGAGAAAGGCATCCACAAGTCAGCAAAGATCAGCTACAGATGCTGCTTGAGAAGACTGCAAACCAGAGAAGAGTAAGCAGCTGAAGAGGGAAAGAAAGCAGAGGTGACAAGAAGATTGCAGCAGCAGTAAAGATAAATGATGGGCACACTTTGTGAGTATATATGCTAGAGTTAAAAGAGTTCAGCATAGAGACAGGAAGGTCTCCAGGAGACTGGAAGGGTAATTTATAAACAAAAGAGCCAGACAAGGCTTCTATGCCCAAAAATAAGTCCTTTTTTCTTCCCTCCCCCCACCCAGTTCTATCAGTTGCTCTAAGGAAAGATATTACCTTTCCCTATGAGCCTTACCTCTTGACAACACCAAAGCAGAAAGATATATTTGCCCTGGCACTCTGAAAGGACAATGGGAAATAGATGCCAAGAGCCTGGAGAGAAGGAAGCATTTTAAGAATGAAAAAGGAGCAGAGTTAGAGCTCCTCAGGAATTACATTTTATCTCATGAAAAATATCACCCAAAAGGAATACAAATTGGGTCCCTTTCCTCAACAGCTTCATTCTTGGCAGGATGTTTTTATCAAAAAATGGAATCTTTTCATCAGAACCCTCTAGGCCCCCAAACAAAACACGTGGAGCTTTAAAGCAAACTCAAGTCTGTGTGGGCCTTTCAGGGCTTTGGAGCATTGTTGCAATACAAATCATGAACAACGAGCAGCTCAGGGCAATTGGGTCTTTTTTAACCCTCTCACTAGGCTTTGAATATTGATTTTTGTTGCCTTTTTAAGCAAAAGGAGTAATAAAAAGTGGAGAAAGGACAGAATGTGCCTTGGCTCTATGGTGGGTGTGAAGTGTTGGGGCAGCCTGGGCTCAGGTTGGGATGTGTGGGCATGGCTGGGCTGCCACGAGGCACATTGGCATCTCTGACTTGCACTGGCAGCCCTTGGGGAGAGGGCATGAGGACATGGACATCCTTGGTGTGGCAGCAGTGCAAAAGCAGGGATTGGTGCATTTTGGTGCCAGGTTCCCATCTCCATCAGCATCATTCTCTTTGGGACCTGGTCCTCCTGAGATCTCCCTTCCTGCAGGCTCCATCTGGCCCTGGTGTTGCCCCCAGCTTTTCTCCCCACCCCAGAGCAGCTGTGGATAAAGCAACACAGAATCACAGAATGGTGGGGTTGGAAGGGACCTTTAGAGCTCATCCAGTCCAACCCCCTGCAGAAGCAGCTCCCACCTAGATCAGGTCACACAGGAACGTGTCCAGGTGGGTCTTGAAGCCCCCCAAGAAGGAGCCTCCACACCCTCCCTGGGCAGCCTGGGCCAGGGCTCCCTCACTCAAACAGTCTTCTCATCACATTCTCATTCCACATCTCACCCTGGCTTCATCTGCCCTGCCTGCCATCTCTCCTACCCAGGTCTTGCTGACAGTAACGAGCTGAAGGAGTGATCAGGGAGTGAGCCAGGAGGCAAGGCAAGAGCTGTTTTTGTTTGGGGACATGTTGTTGCTGCTTTTGGCTCTCAGCACGTCAGCAGAAACTCAAGGCCTGTCAGAAGGCTGCTCCCAATCCAGTAATTACTGGAGGTGCCTCTAACTTGGCCCTGTCTTGATCTTACACTGTGTGATCACTTTATTATTCAGTTTAGGTTTATTATTCAGTTTGATTTGGCAGCTGCCTGAGCAACCTAAGGCTACTCAAGCTGTATATTTTAAGATCTTTAAAATCTGTTGATATAAATTTTTTTAAAGTCTTCAGGCTTGAGTCAACATTGGTAATTCTGAAGTTCCAGCCCATCAACTTGGCAGGACACTCCACACAGGCTTACACACACGTACACACACACACACAGAGCTCAGCAGCAGCTCAGACAGGGATCTCACTCCAGAAGCTGGGACTTTCCCTCTGGCTCATGGCCAGCCCAGTGCAGGGGCATCATCCCAGAGACACACAAAAGGTTCAGCCACTTGGACAGGGTCACTTTGGGCACTTTGAAGAGATAAAACATGATTTTATGGTTGGAAATTAAAAGCAAAAGGCCTGTTTAGTGTACAAGTCTCTCTTGCTGTGGTAGGGATGTGGGTGCTAACCTGCTGGCTCTTCCTTTAAGGCTTGTGAGACTCTCAGTCATGCCAAGCACTCTTCCTCTCCACCTCTCTGTCAGACCAGGGGGAATTGTAGAGCCTTTCCCAGGTGGAGGCTGTCCCTCTGCATGGATCTAAGAACAACCATCACCTCGCTTTATTAGGTCCTTGGATCTCAGCACTTCAAGGAAGAGATTTGCAGGTTGTTTCAGGTTTGATTTCCTTCTGTACTTTGATTTCAGATTACTCACCCTCCTCTCGGCCTTTTCATGATCAAAACTAAGATCCAGCTTCCCCCCTCTGACTTCAAACAGTTTTAATCCTGCCTCCCTAACATCTATTTTCCTTCTAATTCCCTGAAGAGTTTCTCTGCTGGGATCACCCCTGTTCACATTCTCTTACATGTTCAAAGTCCTTCACACTCTTCTTTCATCCATGCTGCGCTCCCCTATCACACACTCCTCTGATTCCACCCCTTCAAGGGCACCAATGTGGATTTTCATCCACAGCTTTAACAGGTTCCAAGAGCTGGATCCTCACTGCCACTCTGTGTTCACACATCATAGGGCCAAGGAGAGCCTGAGAGACAATTCAGCTGCTCACACAGAGGCCCAGCTGGGACTGTCCTGCTTGGAAACACTGCAGGGCTGTGAAAGGCCTTGTCCACACACAGAGTTGCCCAGGGAGGGTGCCAGGGGTTGGTACCCAACAGCCACACAAGGGGATCTCACCTTCTGGATGCTTGAGGGCTTGGGGTGGGGGTCACCCTTTACTGGAGACAGAGGTGGAACTCAACCACTCAACCCCACAGTGAGGTTTGTCTCTAGGACTTGCTGTTTCCTTCAAGCATGACCCTGAGATCTTGTCACCCCACAGAAGGTACATGCCACTCCTAAATGCCTACATACTGCTAGATGGCTTTGTTTAACTGTTGTCATTCACTTCACTTTTCAGGGCTGTGATTAGTCCTTTAATTAGCTCTCACTTTGCTGCCAGCAGTGCTCTTCATCTCCTCCAGGCTTTCCACTGTGGAAATATCTCCTTTGGTACCCCCTGGTAGGTGTCTTCCCCAGCTAAAGGGCTGTGGCCCTTGAGCCTGTTACAGGTCTGTGCACTGCTACAGCTCACACCAGATTCAGCCTTCTCATAGCTCTGTCACTGCTCTTCTTTCAGCCCTGCTGGCTTGAAGTGGCTGTGGTGGTGGTAGCCCTGGGCTCTGCCCTTGTCCCTGTGCTGAGCAAGTGGAGAATGTCCACATCCAGGCTTCCTCAAAGCTCTTACTTCTCTGTGTCTGCACCATGCTGCCCAGACCCTCCTGTTTCCTCCATCACAAACCCCATCACAGGCCAGTACTTGGGGTCACACACTTCCCCTTAAAAGGTCCTTAGATATCTTTCAAGCAGAGGGTTTCTAACCCCTATCCCAACAGTGAATTGACCACCATTGCTGCTCCTGCTGATGCCCTGGCAATGGCAAACCACTGAGCAACTCTTACACAAACTGCAGCACCAAACCCCAATTTCCTCTGATCTTCCCATAAGACAAAAGCCTGAAGGATGGGAGAAATCACCAACAGCCCAAACCAAACCCAAGGGCTCTCCCATAAGGAGTCAACCAACATTTGTTATAAGAAAGGACTCAGGGCACTGTGGTACAGGGAAGCTGGAAGGGAGTGCAAGGGGGCCAGGCAGCTGGCAAGGTTTGTGCCAGCCTTGCTGGAGCTCACCCATGGGAAAGGAAAGCAGCACATCCCAAGCCTCACTGCTGCTCAAGGAGCATCTTCCTTGCAGAACCTGTTTTCAGACCATCCCCCCTCTCCAGATTTTAATACCCTGTGGATTCACATCATCTCCTTTGAAGACATTTATTAGGGGTGCTTTCAGGACACACTAGTGCTCACAGTCTACTGTTAATGTTCTGGTTTACATCAGTTCTCACACATCTCCCTTCTCATCCCAGTGCCTGGGTACTTCCCACTAGTGAATAAAGTAACATGCATGCCTTGTTCTTCCTCTTTTATGATAAAAAGGACTCCACATATTTAAGTATGAATTCTCCCTTTTACTGTGATTTTCTCCAGGAGACATCCTCCTGATACCTTGGCATATTAACCACTGTGCATCAGAGCTACAGAATTACTCTTCTAGGCCATTGCTCTTCAGTGTGAGGCACACACATAAGCATTTGGAAAAACAAAAGACAACTCAAGCTGCTGTTAGAAGAACTAACACCTTCTAGGGTTATGATCCCTCTTGGCAAATCTTTCACTTGAGTGAGTGGGAGAGAACTGCCAGCTCAGCATCCTCCATCATTAATGCTGCCAGGCTTTAAAGCAGTGCTTATGGGTTTGCACCTGAGCCTTGCTTACAAATGAGATGGCTCTGTGTTCAATAAGCACTTAGCACACAGCCACTGATTTTCTCTCCTCTCCCTGTTGACTCCATCATCTCATGGGTCAGGCCTCTGTCTAGTCAGACAACTTTTGCTCAGATGCCTAAAACAACTGGAGTCAATGAGAGCTGGAGGTGTAAGTATTTTGGGATAACCCTGGCTGACACTTAGGGACCCAGATACCTTTTAAGATCTGGCCCTAAGTGACTCAAATACGGGAATTCTACAGCCCAGCCATGCAATTAATCCAGTTCTGGGAAGGTTTGGTCTGGTGCTGTAACCTCCAAGACCATTCCTTCTCCCTGATAACACAGATGGCAGAGTGAAGCACTTTAAAGGATGAGGCACACTGGAAATGGAGGAGAGCAGCCTAGCAAGTGAAATGGAGACTGGGCCAGCAGAAAAGCAGAACCTTTAAATAGCTTTTAAAATCATTAGCCTAAGAGTGTGTAAATGTATAAACCCAGTCAGTCTGCACATCACTCACAGACCATGGCTGGTCAGCTGCAGTCCCAAGAAGTCAGGTTCTGAGCCCTGATGCATTGTATTTAATGCTGCAGTGGGGCTCCATGGACTAATTACATGTAAGTTCTCCAGGATTTCTGCTGGGAGCATTTCACAGGAAAGATAATTGTTCTTTGGGGGGTTTCAGCACTGGTTTATTTAATTATGTTGGAGTTTTCATATATATTGTGCAAATGGTAGGAGAAAGGAAAGTGTCTGAGCCAGATACAGAGCAGACTGGGAAAAAAGGAAGCAGAAAGGGATTTGAGGAGGAGGCTGAAGATGATCCTGGCTGCTGAAGGCATTCAGGAGCTTGGAAGCCACCCAATAAAGAACAGATGTAACTTCCCAAATAGCACTGATGCTTCCTAGAGTATTGCAAGGGTGGGGAGGATACCAGCTGAAAACCCCCTGACAGCCCCAAATAGGTGGTGTAAACACCTTCCTCAGCATCATGTGGAGGAGATGGAAATGCTGCAACAAAACTGCCATTATTTACCCCCCCAAACATGCCTGGGAAGCTTCTGGTTTGATCCAGCCATGTGCTCACCTTCCTCTCCTTCCTCCCTACCTCCCATGTGAGCATGGAGCAAAGGGCTGACTCTTGTGTCTGTATTTCCCCCAGGCTCTTGGAGTCTTGTTTCCCTCCTTCTTTCTCCCTGCAATTACTAACCTGGGTTAAAAACACCCAGAGTGGAAGGAGAGAATGGCAAGTCGTGACAGATCACTGGTAAGAAACTGAATGGCACATCAGTCTCCAACCTTGACTCAGGGTTACCTGTATTAGAAGCAGTGGCACAGGACAGCAGAAGCTGCTCACTTCCCAAAATAGCTCTGCTTTTGCATTGCTACCATTAAAAACCAGTTTGTAGTCTGTCAGTCATGCAAAGCCAGCCCTAGGAAGGTTGAGTCTGAGAAACATGTCACCACCACTATGTCTCCAAGAGTTTCAGAGCTGTGGGAGCATCTTTACTCCACTTCTTCCAAATGAAGCTGTCAGACTTTTAACTTGAAAGCATGTGTTTAAAAAGAAGCCATGTAAAGGACCTCAAAGGCAAGACACAGCATTTTGGCCCATCTGAAGGGAAGGTTTCTGTTGATCTGAAAAAAAATCAGCCTGTGGGGGTTTTTTTCATTCATAAAACTCACAAATGAGGGTTTGGGGATGAACCCTGACCCAGGCTGGGAAATCAGCTGAAATCACCTAAATTCTCATCAGCTGGGAAAAATATCCTGATCCTCACTACAAGAGACTGAAGAAACATTTTGACAGGCAGCCTTTAGTCAAGGGTAACAGGAATGATTGCTGCTGTCTCTTGCTTCCTCAGAAATAATCCCCAAGAAACTGATGGCTGCCAGTGAGGGCCAGCTGTTCATTAGGAGACTCAGTCAAACCAACAGCATCCAAAGCTGTTTTCTGCCAAATTCAGGAGGAACACACCACAGAAACACCTTTCATACCACTTAGGCACCTTCTGTATTTTCAAAAGGCAATATTTATGCCAATTGCAGAGAGAGAATAAAACCACTCCATTGGTTTTTGACACCCACCAGTGTAAACTGAAGGCATTTGGATGCAGCATCACTCACTTCCCTCTTGCAGCAGTTTCTTCAGCAAATGGCAGCACAGGCTAATAAAGCAGAGCAGTTATAATAATGAATAAACTGCTCATTAAAATAACAACACTGCTATCACTAAAAGGATAATTAAAACCTCTTTTACATGACTCCACTTGCCTGGATTGCTCTGTGCAGGGTGATGCAGGAGCTTGGACAAGGTGTCTTCTTAAGCTGCAGAGACAGCTGAGATGGGAAGGCAGGGAGCCCAGAGCACAGCTAACCTCTCATGCCATGGCACCCTCAGCTCACACTCCTGTATCAAACTGTCTCCAGCAGCTTTTCCACTTTTTAATTAGCCCTTTCAACTAAAGCCACTGAACTGAAGGCCAGCACAGGGCTACCAAGATGCTGAGGGGACTGGAACAGCTCTGTGAGGAGGAAAGGCTGTGGGACCTGGGGCTGTGGTGGCCAGTGACAGGACAAGGGGTGATGGGCACAGGCTGGAACACAGGGAATTCCACTGGCACAGGAGGAGAAAGTACTTTGGTGCTGAGGTGTGGGAGCCCTGGCCCAGGCTGCCCAGGGAGGGTGTGGAGGCTTATTCTTGGGTGGTTTCCAACCCCACCTGGACACGTTCCTGTGCCCCCTGAGCCAGGGGAAGCTGCTGGAGCAAGTTGGGCTGGATGAGCTCTGCAGGTTTCTTCCAGCCCCCACCATCCTGGGATTCTTTGAACTCATTTGTTTTCTAGACACTGAAGTTTTGTCTCTGCCCATCATCCCCCCTTCCTATTGATCTTCTGAAAACACCATGTTTCAAATGAGCATGATATTCTCTATATAACTGTTAATGAAACATTTAACCTTCTGTTTCCCAGAAATGGGGGATCCATCAGCCTCAGTAAAACAAAGGCAAGGAATCTTTGCAATCCTGGCTGCACTGACAATCCACTCAAGGCTGCCTTCCTTGCAAGGCTTAAATGAATTCCAATTGAATCACCTCTCAAGGTTTGACTGAGCAAAGATGCAGCCTCAGCTGTGGCTGGAACCTGTGAGTGTTTGCCTGAGGAAGGGAGGTCTGCAGGACTTGGCTCTGAACACAAAGCATTCTCGAAACACATTTACATTAACCGTAGGCATTTCAATTCATCCTCCAACCCCAAACTGGACTCCATTTTCCTGACAGCCCTGCTTCCATAGAGCTGCATTAATGAGCAGTCAGGTTTCAAGAGCTACAAAGAGGCCCTTGATAACTCTGGACATATGTGGCTGTTGTGGTGTTTCCTGGTGGGATGACAAAGCAGCGCTTCAGAGCATCACCTTTATACACTGGTACACATGTTAGTACATCTCCTTTGTATGTTGCTGAGGTGAAACAAGTTCCACACCCAGACTTCAAAATTCCTCTCTTGACAAAAGCCTACAGCTACTTATAGGTTCACCACCCATGTAGGCCACTCTTAAGCAAGGCACAGAGAGTATTAAGAAGCCAAGGAAAGACTTAGGGCAGAAAGACCTTCATGTCCAAAGAAAACAGCAAAGAGTGACAAAAAAGCAGGATATTTAACCTATAAAAGCAGAATATTTAGCCCAATGGACTCCTCAGGAGCTTTGCTATAGAATTCAAACGAGCTCTCAAGGAGGAATTGAGCCAGGTCACCAGTCCTGACACCAGAACCATGCACGAAATGATGCTTCAGTTTGCTGGCACATGGCAAAATGGGATGGGGTTTCATTCAGTCATAAACTGGAATCTAGTTTTTGTTAATGTTGGACAAATTGTTTTCCATCAATTGTTTTAAACATGCAGCACACTTTGGGTGTGGGATTTACCTTGGCATTGAAAGCATATTTCGTTTTAGCTGAAGTTCTCACTCTCAGCTTCCAAAAGCTGCAGGAAATTGAAACAAGAGCAGATTTTAAGACAAATGAATTATTAGAATAAATACTGAAATAGGCAATGATTTTCATTTATTCCTCCTCCTCACTGCCCCCAGTAAATGATTGTCTTTAATCACAGACTCTCCAGGGCTGGAAGGGACCTGCAAAGCTCATCCAGTGCAACCCCCTGCCAGAGCAGCACCACCTAGAGCAGGGCACACAGGGACTCATCCAGCTGGGTTGGAATGTCTCCAGAGAAGGAGCCTCCACAGCCCATCTGGGCAGCCCCTGCCAGTGCTCCCTCACCTCAACAGGGAACAAATTCTTCCTTGTGTCTCTTTGGAACCTCTTCTGTTGCAGCTTGTGCCCGTTGCCCCTTGTCCTGTCATTGGCCATCACTGAGCACAGCCTGGCTCCAGCCTCCTCACACCCACCCTTGATGTGTGTGTAACATGAATGAGCTCACCCCTCAGGCTCCTCCAAGCTGCAGAGCCCCAGCTCCCTCAGCCTTTCTTCACAAGGCAGATGCTCCACTCCATCATCTCTGTGTCCCTGCACTGAGCTCTCTGCAGCAGCTCCCTGTCCTTCTGGAACTGAGGGGCCCAGAACTGGACACAATATTCCAGGTGTTTCTTGGTCAGAAATGTTCTCCTAGCTCTGATCACCACAAATTCACCAAAAGAGAACTGATGTCCCAGAACTGGACAAATCTTGGCCTCACAAACAGCCCTTTCCTAACACCTGGTTGTGCATGGGATGGAGCCTGGTCCAGGTCAAGTGCTCAGTAGCACTGGTATGAAAACAACACCCCAATGAGCAGAGAGAACCACAGCTTCTCATTCCTCAGGTACTCATTTCTGCCTGTTTGTTCCTTGCTTTGCTTGTGTCCTGGTTGTAAAGAGCTCTGGAAGTGTAACTCTGCACAGAAAATCCACTGACTCTTTCCTAGACAAGTATAAAATGTATTTCAACTGCTGCACCATAATTCTCTTCTTTTAATTAGAAAGTGTGCTAAATACTGGTGTCCTTGGGGATTCTCCCTGAACTAGTCAGGTTTCTGATCATGGAGGTTTCTCATTAATGAGACTTTTAGTTTGACTTACAAAAGCTCTTTACATTTACACAGCAAGCCTTTTAACTTCAAAGGCCTTGAGAATTGTTGCTGTGCATCTGCCTTGTCTGGAGCCTGAATTCACAGTCCTGCTCTCTGGTTATCATATAGGGAATGTTTTGTTGAGTGTTTATACATCTATATTTACAGCATTTAGGGATATTAGTGCTTATACCAAGCTCCATTACTATAAACACTGATCAAAGGGAGAGTTAAATAAAGCTGAAGCACTGGAGGAAAAGATCTCTGCAGTTATGATGGGAAAGGGCAACTGGGAGAAGAGGGGAAGGCAACTGGGAGAAGAGGGGAAGGCATCTGGGAGAAGAGGGGAGGGCAACTGGGAGAAGAGGGGAGGGCAACTGGGAGAAGAGGGGAAGGCAACTGGGAGAAGAGGGGAGGGCAAGTGGGAGAAGAGGGGAAGGCAAGTGGGAGAAGAGGGGAGGGCAACTGGGAGAAGAGGGGAAGGCAACTGGGAGAAGAGGGGAGGGCAAGTGGGAGAAGAGGGGAGGGCAAGTGGGAGAAGAGGGGAGGGCAACTGGGAGAAGAGGGGAGGGCAACTGGGAGAAGAGGGGAAGGCAAGTGGGAGAAGAGGGGAAGGCAACTGGGAGAAGAGGGGAGGGCAAGTGGGAGAAGAGGGGAAGGCAAGTGGGAGAAGAGGGGAGGGCAACTGGGAGAAGAGGGGAGGGCAAGTGGGAGAAGAGGGGAAGGCAAGTGGGAGAAGAGGGGAGGGCAACTGGGAGAAGAGGGGAAGGCAACTGGGAGAAGAGGGGAGGGCAAGTGGGAGAAGAGGGGAAGGCAAGTGGGAGAAGAGGGGAGGGCAAGTGGGAGAAGAGGGGAAGGCAACTGGGAGAAGAGGGGAAAGCAACTGGGAGAAGAGGGGAAGGCAAGTGGGAGAAGAGGGGAGGGCAAGTGGGAGAAGAGGGGAGGGCAAGTGGGAGAAGAGGGGAGGGCAACTGGGAGAAGAGGGGAAGGCATCTGGGAGAAGAGGGGAGGGCAAGTGGGAGAAGAGGGGAGGGCAACTGGGAGAAGAGGGGAAGGCATCTGGGAGAAGAGGGGAGGGCAAGTGGGAGAAGAGGGGAAGGCAACTGGGAGAAGAGGGGAGGGCAACTGGGAGAAGAGGGGAGGGCAACTGGGAGAAGAGGGGAAGGCATCTGGGAGAAGAGGGGAAGGCAAGTGGGAGAAGAGGGGAGGGCAAGTGGGAGAAGAGGGGAGGGCAACTGGGAGAAGAGGGGAGGCTGCCTGCCTGGTTACACCACTTCCAAAGCCTCCAGCTCTTCTCTCTGCCTTCCACCCCAAATGCATTTGGATGGAGCAGGGAAAGCACCTCAGCTCCTGCAAAATCAGCACATGTGGGTTTGCTTGGCCCTGTCTGTACTTGGGCACCCAATGTTCCTTTAGCTCCAGAAGGCCTGTACAGCCCAGGCAAGAGGCAGGGCTGAAGTTTCTAGTTTTATTGTGTTCCCTGCTTTCATTCTCTTTCCCCTGTGAGAGACAGAAAAGGCAAATGTTTTGGGGACTGTCTGAGTCAGTGTAGATCCATAAATACTTTCCCACTGGGTTGATTTTTCTTCTGCTGCTATGAATGTTTTCCTAGAGTCACACTAATGCCCTTGTAAGTCATGGCATAGCCATCTCCTCATCAATTTTCCCCTTAAACCCTGTCACTTAGGGAAAAGCAGAGAAGCCTGTTGCAGCTTGCACAATATCTGGCTTTGGACACTTCACTTTGCAGTTTTACAAGGGATTTGGGGTGCAGATGCTCAGTTGCTGGAAGGTTTGATAGTGAAACACTTCCATACCTACTGTCACCCTTCCTCTGCTGTTTTCTAGGTGTTCACTGCTCCTCTGATGTACTGAGGCCCCAGTTCAAACAGCTCCCCTGACACACACACTAATATTAGATACAATACTCTGACCTAAATTGAGCAGCTCCAGACAAAACCCAGGCATTTTGGTAATTTGGGAGCCTAAAATGAGTCTTTTAACAAGCTGGCCTGAGATGTGGGTTGTGAGCACTGGAAAATCCATCCTTGAGGCCTTTTAGGAGAACATCAGCCTCCAGCTGCACCAAGAGAGGTTTAGATTGGAGATGAGGAAGAACCTTGTCACCAGGAGGGTTGTTAGACACTGTGCCAGGCTGCCCAGGGAGGTGAGGGAGTCCCCATCCCTGGAGATCCATAAAAGAAGAGGTGCTGAGGGCCATGGGTTATGGTGGGCTGGGCAGAGTGAGGGGAGGGTTTGGAGTGCAGGAGCTTAAAGGGCTTTTCCAACCATGATGATTCTATGAGTGGTGGCCAAAGGGAGCAGCTGGGAAGCAGCAGCTGTTTGCCATGTACCCTGCAGCTCCCCAAAATGGGGACACACATGTACAAACTCAAAGCTGAGATAAGATGAAGGAAGACTCACAGACACACTGAGCAAATGTGGCCTCGAGGAACGCTGAGGTGACACCTGGGAGCACAAACCCACCCTCCACCTTCACTGACCCAAAGCAGCCACTGGGCCTTCAGCAGCTCTGCCCAGTCTGTCCCCAGCTCTGAACTGGAGAAAACAACATGTTCATCCTGGAAGCAAGGAGCCTCCAGTGTGGAGGAATAAACCATGTTTGCTGCATTCATAATATAGATATTATTTGGCAAACTAGTTAAACAAATTGTTTCCTTTCAGGATCCTAGTGATGTGTGCTGTTGGCAAGTCTTCCTCCCTGCTGCTCAGCCACCTGCTCTCCCTACTGCTAAGCTGCAGTTCCATCTCCAGCCCCAGCTGCTCTGGCTGCAGCCCTGCTGGAGCCTTCACTTTGGCTGACCAGGCTGTGAGTGCTGCATGCACATCCATGAGGGAAAGGTGTACTTCATGTACATCAAGGGTGCATGTCCCAGTTAACACCTTACAGACTGGGCAATGGTCACTGGCCTGCTCTGGGAAGCCTGGTTGTGTGGATGGGCTGGTGTAGGCATCCCAGCAGTGTGGTCAGTGAGGTGCAGTGGAGGCAGGGCAGGCACAGCACTGCTCCACCAACACCCTACCCTGGACAAGGTTAGAGACAGCCACAGCTCACATGTAGCTGGAGGTGGGGAGGCTCAGCCAGAGCACTTGGCACAGGAGCCTTCCCTGCCTGCCAGTGCTGAGGGCAGGGCACACACCTGCTGGTAAAAACCACCCTCTCAAACCATTTCCCACTCTGTTGTACCTCTTGGATTATTATTCACCCTTGTTTCCTGCCATAGTAATGTCACCTGAAGACCTTTGCAAACAAGACAGCACAGCCCCTATCCTGAGGATCTGCTGTGTGTGCATAGCAAGGCTGAAACACACAGTACCCAAAAGCAGGGACTGTGATCCTCTGTCTGCAGAAGTGCCACTGCCTTGTAGGTGGGAGGTTAAATTCAATCTCTGACATGATAAAACTTTCTCACCAAGTGCATCTTTGTCCCCCTCCTGTGGCTGGATCTGACATACACGTGGTGGGATGGTGGCCACGGTTGGATGGACCCAAGGCAATGAAGAAAGCAGGTATTTGTCATTGAAAGGATATTTGAAGGATGCTCCTGCTCTGACCTACCTGTCCTCTTGTCCAGAGAGCACAGACCTGAACTGGAGTGGCTTATTTCTGCTGTGGGAAGCAATTTTGCTCTTCCCCAAACACTACCTTTAAGTCTCTGACTCAGCCCTTTGTTCCTCTGCAGGGACAAGCAAAAAGAGCCCAGTCCACTCAGCGACAGCTTCTGCACTTGACTTGCAGCAAATGCATCCAGCCTGCCCCTGCTGATGCTGCCTTCAAATAACCCTCTGAAGAGGAGATCATCCTTGAAAATGAAAGTCAGAGCTGGCTGCCCACAGAAATGATTGCAGCCACGTCACAAAATTCTCCTCAAGTGTCTCTGGAGTTTGGGGAAACACATAAACAAATGGCTGCTCAGGATGTATCTGCTGGGGGTTTCCCACCATGGCCTGGGTGTAGCCAGTGTGTGCACTCTTCTGCAAGGGGATGGGAACAGAGACATCCCAGGAGGATTTATCCTGACCCTGCCTCTGCCCTGCCTGACCCACCTTTGCCCTGTGAAGAGATTGTAGCAGCCAGCACTTGAAAAACAGACTTTTATGTTCTTACTTTTCCTCTCTCTTTTATGAATTTGCACTCACCATCATCACTGTTTGACCCACACAGACAAAAATGTCCAGCTGCATTATTCAGACTGCTTGAATGGACCAGAAGGCCAAGCACACACACACACATACACACACATTCTGCAAATGTGGCTTTGTTTGGCACTCTGTGTGTCATTCTTGCTGAACCTCACCTCCTCAAGGTCTTTATTATGCAAGATTTTGTCTCAAGAAGTCTGCATAAGGATGGGGAATGAAACCCAGATCAGTACCACAACCTTTGGCTCATCTTCTCGCCTCACTTGTGTAGCAAAGGGTTCTGTACAAAGGTACACAAGAATACATTATACCCCAAGGTCAAGAGAGTCAGATGAAAAGGATGAATATATATAAGTCTGTGTCCTAGAAATCTGCTCTGTACCCTGGGTTTGCAAAGAGCACTGCTCAGCAGCACAACCCAAACCCCAGCCTTGCAGCAAAGCGGGAACAGCACGTTGCCTCCACTGCTGTGCTACAAACTCCAGAGGGGAACATCCAACAGCAGCACCAGAGTGAGGAGGGAGGTGTGAGCTCTGAACATCCCTGATTAACACAGCTTTATCCCAGCAGTTTGTGTCATCTACAAACACACTGCAACAAGGCTTGTGTAGGGTAATGACAGACTCTCCAGGGTTGGAAGGGACCTGCAAAGCTCACCCAGTGCAACCCCCCTGCCAGAGCAGCACCACCTAGAGCAGGGCACACAGGGACTCATCCAGCTGGGTTGGGATGTCTCCAGAGAAGGAGCCTCCACAGCCCATCTGGGCAGCCCCTGCCAGTGCTCTCTCACCTCAGCAGGGAACAAATTCCTCCTTGTGTTGCTTTGGAACCTCTTCTGTTCTCACCTGTCCCTGTTGCCCCTTGTCCTGTCATTGGCATCACTGAGCACAGCCTGGCTCCAGCCTCCTGACACCCACCCTTGATGTATCTGTAACCATGAATGAGGCCACCCCTCAGACTCCTCTCCTCCAAGCTACAGAGCCCCAGCTCCCTCAGCTGGGGTGGCAGCCACTGCCCCCAGTTCAGTATCATCAGCAAACTTGCTGACAGTGCCTCTGTTCCCTCAGCGAGGTCATTCATGAAGAGACTGAATGGTACCTGTCCCAGCACCGACCCCTGAGGGACTCCACTAGATACAGCTGGCCCCTCTCCCACTGCAAAGCCTCACATCTCCAGCTGCCAGCAGCACTTTCCAAAACACTGTCCCTTCCCCACACTGGATCATGCTCCATTATACTGGAAAGCAACCTGTGCCATGCTCTCCGTTACCGAGTCAAGGAGTTCTCCTGCCTGCAGAACGAGAGCTCAAACAAACACTCTCCTTTACACCACTGCTACTCTTCTCACCCTGCCTGCTCTGGAAAATCACTTCCAGCTGTGCACCATGTGCTAGAGGTTCCTCTTTTTGTCCTGCAGAATGTTATCAGCTACCTCTTTGTGAGTGTGCTACCTCCAGGATCCTTCCTTCAGCACTGGCTGTTGGCTTCTCCCTGTGCCTAGTGCTGCCATTTGGTATCAGCAGGAATGAAATGGAAGAAACAAACCAAACCCCACATTTGCTCAAGCTGGCTGCAGTGGGACAACACACAGCCCTAGGGAGGAGAGTTTGACTCAGAGTCTGAAGGCTGTGAATGTGAACATAGTTCAACATAAAGATCACCAGATAGCTGTCACAGCTCCTGTCCACCTTCTTTTGCTCTACTGGCTGCCAAGAAGTGTGAGACACAAGGGTTTGCACTCCTGGGACATGCTATGAAGCTGCCTCTTACTGACACTATTGCCCTGAGAAACAGTGATCCCCAAGCACAGGGATGGACAGACACAGCACAGCATGTGCCTGCCAGGTTTATAGGGGGATCTGGGGGTCCCCAGCCTGAAGCATACCTCTGCCTGGCTCCTGATTTCTGCTGAGCTTTTGCAGAAGGTCTGGCTTGAGGAACACAAGGGAGAACAGGTATATTGAGCCCTGCAATTGTCACTCTGCTGTGTTTGGGAATGGTGGGGTTTGTCTCCCTTCTCAAGTTTTCTGACCCACAATGCTCCCAACACTGCACCACTGAGCTGTCTCAACTCTTCCTGCTCCAGGGGATGTTCAAGACATCTCATCACTACTTACTTGGGACAAGGGTCAAGAAAAGGAGCTCAGCACACAGAAGACAGATTTTAGTTTGTCTAAAACCACATTCAACTGGTTTTCTGCCACTGTGAGCAGTTCAGTCTGGGCCTCAGAGGGCAGCAAGCAGCTGCTGTGGATGACACTTTAGGACATCAGCATCCCTCAGGTTTCATTTAGCCTAGTTCAAACTACTCTCTGTTTTGTTCTACTTGAAACCATTTAAAACAAAAGAGTTCACCAACACTTTAATTCTCCAGGACTCCATCACAGTGTCTGGGAATAAGTCAGTAGGTTGGGGTGGGGTTTTGTTTGTTTAAACACCAAAAGAGTGTCAGAAAAGATTAAGTGAATTTCTACAGAGGTGCAAGTGTCAGCTGGGCTGATGCTGTTTGCCACTGCAACAAATGAACAATGGCACCTACACGTGCCCTCAGCTTGCCACAGTCAAAGCCAACTGCTACAGCAATGATGGGGTATTCTCATGGGCCTCCTGCACTGCAGACTGTCAAACAAGCAAGAAGAGAGAGATGATATGAGGGTAAATGCAGGCTGGTGCAGGTGTAAGCATTAGCCATGCTTTGGGTGAGGATTTTGAGAGGATTCCCTAAGGTTGCAATCATCAGGGGAGCAGCAGTAAGGGTGGCAATGAACCAAAAGCCTGGACCAAGCAGTCAATGAACCACCAGCCCAGCCTGAGCTGCCCATACCAGTGAAGTGCCAGTCCCACAGAGCACATCAGATGCAGATGAGTTGCTGAGATTCTCCCAAGAATTTCTTTGCTGAACAAACCCCTTTCCTTCAGCTGCCACAAAATTCAGGTCCTACCTCTCAATACCCTGTGCCACTATCATCTTGTCAGCTCAAAACAGGAGAATGGAAGTGAAACACCAAGGAAGGCTGTAGGGATGGTAAAAGACATGGAAGGCTGTAGGGGTGGTAGAAGGTATGGATCAGCTTTACAAAAGCAACATTTTCAGGGACACAAATGCAAAGACACAAAGCAACACAAGGAAGAATTTGTTCCCTGCTGAGGTGAGGGAGCACTGGCAGGGGCTGCCCAGATGGGCTGTGGAGGCTCCTTCTCTGGGGACATTCCAACCCAGCTGGATGAGTCCCTGTGTGCCCTGCTCTAGGTGCTGCTGCTCTGGCAGGGGGTTGCACTGGATGAACTTTGCAGGTCCCTTCCAGCCCTGGAGATTCTGTGATAGACACAGAAACAGCCCCCATTTTCAGATGTGCTCAAGTCCCTCCTTCCTGCAAGCTGGGAAGAGCTTTCCTCTGAGAAACTGGCCACTGCCACAGCCAGATCCCACCTGACTCACAGCCTGCACCAAATGCAGCCTCTCCCATGGCATTCCCCAGCTGGGAATGGCAAACCTTTCCCCTAGTGATACAGCCCCCTTTTCTGATGATGCAAAGAGTGGCTGTATTTCAACCCAGTTCCCAAGATCTAAGTACCAGATGCTTCAAAGCACCTAACTGCAATGAGCTGCAGGCACCCAAACACCTCTGAGGATCTGGGTCAAGTTGTTTCTGTGTGCTGCCAATAGGCTCCATCACACCCAGGGTAAACACAACCAGACTTGGGCTGCCACTGAGGCACTTTCCCAAAGCTTGTCATGTTTTATCCCACTCAAGAGAACAAAAGAGGGGCTTTTACATTTCAGTTTGTCACTTTCCATGTAAATTGGATGTTGTATGGTTTCAGGAGTCAATCCAGGCAGTATTTACAATCATGGCAATCTGCTGCTTGGGTGTCTAAACAGAAACTCCCCACATTGCTTGTGAGAGGTTCAGTTTTAGCCTGAGTTCTATCTTAGAGACTGCCTAAAGGAGTTTGTTGGGGAGTGGAAAAGAAGGCCTGAGAAAACAACAAGAAGGAGAGAGAATTGTTAGGATTACTCAGCAGGATGGCTGGATGACATTTGGTCCCTGTTTTTCATGGGCAGAACTGTTGCAGTGCTTAAAATGAAGCTCATGCTTAAGTGTTTTGTTGATCTGAAGCCAGAATACTCAAAACTGATTCTGATTAGTGCCCCCTGGCCTGATCTAAAGCCCATTAAAACAGTTACAAAACTTTCTAATGCCTAAAATGTACCTAAGTGCCCCAAGCATCAGCTGAGATGGCTGGGTTTAACCACAGCCCTTCCCCAGCAAGGAGCCTGATTACATTTAGTTCCCTGGAAACCAGGAGATGAAGAGTAAAGTATGTCAAACATTTTCTTTCAAGAGCAATGGAACTGGGAAAAAAAGCAACCATGAGGACAAGATGCCTGTCAGGATGCTGGAAAGACAATCCTTGTGCCACAGGGTTTCCTTGGAGCCACTTGGAAAGCTCAGAGTGGAAAGCTGCATGAGTTACAGCCCATGGAGATGGACTGGGTTGTAACCTGTAATGTATTACTCAGTTTTTGGTTTTCATTGCAAGCAGCCTCTGCAGCATTACAGAGCTCATAGTGCTGGAGCCAGCAGAAGGAATTAAGCGGAGAGGGTCACATGTAACCAGCAGTAAAACACCAAATGCAGGCAGCTGGGGAAAAAATGTCATTGCTTCAGTGTCAGAGAGACCAGGAGGAGAAGGGATTGAGATTGTCAACAAAGAGATCATCCTCCAAATGCAGCAGCAAGTGCTGGAGCTCCAGTTGAAAGCAAAGCAGCTGAGAGATGTATCGCTGGAGAGCTGCAGACGTCTCAAACACGGCCGGTGCCGTCAGCTCCTGAAGGTGGTTTCACAGAACAAGCCAAGGCTGAGCAAGCTGCTCTTCCCTCAGCTCTGTGAGAAGGAATCTGGGTCATCATTTCTGCTGGAGGGAAAGTGGAATGCTGTCACACCCTATTAAAAACAGTAATAATTAACTAAGGGAGGGAGCAAAAGAATCCACAGCCCTTGGTTTGAGGTGGCTGTAAAATGATCCCACTGCACATCAAGCCAAAGTAAGGCCAGAGAGCTTGGCTGAGGTGCACAAGGAGCTGATGATTCCTTCAGCTTGCTTGTCTGAGGCCTCCTCCAAGACAGAGCCAGTGTGAAAACGATCCCAGAGCATTACCATAACTGTGCTCCCACACACATCTGACTGGCTGTCACCCTGACTCGTGTTCAGTGACATTGACTGTCCCCAATGCAATTGGCTACAGCAAAGGTTAATGATCATTCCTACCTGTGAATAGTTTATGAAGATGTTTGATGCCTTCTAACAAGGCAGCTACTGGAACTTGCTGCTCTTTCCACTGACGTGCATGTCATTGATCTTTCTTCTTGAAATGATTATCCCCAGGCAACCTATAAATCTCACTTACTCTGGCTCAGAAATGCTGGGCAGTATAATGAACTGTTATGAGGGCAAAGACAGTGGACAGGGTCACCTCTTATTAGCTGGCAGTGTATGTGCTTAGGCTGTGTGCTGGGATCTGCACAGCTTTAGGTACATCTCAGAGAGGCAAAGAAAGAAATAGAAACCTGAAGGGAGATTTGTAATGAAGGAGCATGCATTAGTTCCAAGTATATCACTGCACAGCAGCTTTGCTTGCTGCTAAATGTGATGGGCTTGGTAGCAAATGTGGGGTATCACATCCCACTCCACCTTTTAATTCAACTGCTATAAATCTATCTGCAAGGGCAAGGCCTTCCCCATTGCTTGGCTTGCAGTGAGTGTCCCACAGGTCAGTCCCACACACTGACAACTGAGGAATTAAAAGCTGGAAGCATCCAGAACAGTCAAAACATTCACCAAAGGCCCAAGTTACAGTGCACAAGGGCTGGAGAATTTTACATTGAAGGGTTTTGATGGTTACAAGAGTCTGTAAGGTCCTGTGTGAAAACAAAGCAAAGATGCCCAGCTAAGAACACTCCCTGAGAGAACATTGCCTGCCTTTCCTCCCCTGAGCAGAGCTCCTGACCAGATCTGTTTCACAAATCCCTCAACTCCAAACTCGAGGCAGGTTCTCCCTCAGAAGTTTGAGCTGCTAGATCCAAGCTGCCTACATGTTCAACCCTTTTCTCTGAGGCTAAAAGAAAATCAAGGGTAATATTTCACAGGCACCATTGGTCAGCAGAAATGATCCATGCTTTCATCTGGTTTTCTAGGTAGAAGTGCCCACAGTTCCAGGAGGTGATTGAAACAGATTACTGCAGCTCCAGGATTGTCATCAGAAAAACAGCAGACTGCAGGCTCAGCTTTTTTCCCTTGCATTCTTTCAAAGGGGAGGAAAACAAGCAGGCAAAATAACCCCAAATCTGCATTTTACCAACGAAGTCAACAGAGACAGAAGTGAGAGAGGTGGAGGCAATGAGAAGAGCCATGGACAAAGCTGGTGTCTCTGCTCCCATGCTTGCAGGAGGACAAGCAGCAGGTCATTTCACTCTGAGGGCTTCCAGAGGTGTCAGGCAGGTGCTGATGAGCAGAGCACACACTGCAATGCTGCAGCCAGCCCTGTGTGGTGTGTGACCCTTCCCCACCCCAGACCCCCATGTGAAGGGAGGAGCAGTGCTGGTGAGCTCTTCCTCCTCCTCCTGCCATGGTCCAACAGAGTTAATTAGGAAAGATGTTTGTCCACACCATTAATGAGTCCAGAAAGAAGAAAACAAAAAAGATGGGCAGTTCTTAAACCCCAAACAACCAACATAAATATAAATGTCCCTAGGCAAACCCAAGTGAAGTCCTGATGCACTTTACAAGCTGTAAACGCTGCTTTTATGAGCCATTTATGGGCCACTTTTCCCAATGCAGCTTTAATATTAAACAATAAAGCTCACAATACACTTACAAAGAAAAACAGACCCTCTCATTTACTGCTGATCTGGAAGTGTAGCATCTCCTGCTCAGGGAAAGCTGCACAAGCAGCAGGTTCTTTGCTTTAGGCTGAGTATTTTTCATGCTTGATGCCTCACTCAGTGCATCCAGTGCAGTGAGACAGAGAAGAGAAGATTTGGAAGTGACATGGAAGAGTTGGAATGAACTTTTGGAGAGTGTTGAGCAGCTCTGTTACCCTCAGCAGTATGCACAGAGACTTCAAGGAAACATGCACTCGTGGTTATGGCTATTTATCATCTATCATCTGATGCACATCTTGTCTAAGATAAGGCCTGGCAGGCCCAGGGACTGCATGCAGAATGCATGTAGTTTATATGCAAAATAAGAGTAACTTCTTCTTTTGAGCCTATTTTGAGCCAGAATAGGGAAGGGAAGTACTGCTCATCCCAATCATCAATGGAAAATGGGCTCAGGGGGTGAAGCGATTTCACCAAGGTTACACACGAACCAAAGAGAGAATGAACATCAGCATCTCACCCACAAAAAACCTCTGTGTAAAACACATGCTGCCCCTCAGCACAGCTGATGTGAAGGTCACTCCATGATTCTAAAGGACTTCAACAGCCAGCCAGTGTGGGGAACAGTGAGTTTGGCCACTTGCCACCTGAATCACAACCACCCAGGCTTTCTGGTGCAAGCCAGAGGATTTGCTACAGGGACACCCTCCATGAGGCCCTGCAAGTCTCCAAATCCTGGCTCTCTCACCCTAGTCTCCATCAACTATTGCAGAGGGTTTATTTACCTCACTAAACAAGTCTCTTTTTAAGATATTTAAGGACCATCTGTCCAGAAAACAGACTGCCCAGTTCTTTTTAAACTAATTTGAGGTCCCTCAACATAAAACACTACAAATAATTCTAAGAGATGCTAATTTAATGATAGACCACAGGCCTCAGAGTGCTCATCCCAGTCTTCTCAAACACAGCAGGCAGCCTGATGGACCTCAGTCTGGGTCTGGTGAGCTCTGAGAGCAGAGCACGTGCACTGAGCACTGCCAAAGCTCAGTCCAGAGCAGAGTTTTGCCTATTGACTCAGTTAATGTGATTATTCATTAAATCACATCAATACTAATTATTATGGAAAATCTCAATCATTTTGTAGAGCAACTTTGCTGTAGGAAACGGAACTACCATTCAGAGAGCTCTGGAAGGGAGAGCACACAGTGGGCAAAGCCCCAGCTTCCCCATGAGGACACTCACACACTCAAGTGCTCACATGCCAGTCTGCACAGGCTGAAGCAGTGGCAGTCGAGTCAGACTTAATTACTGTCCATCTTCCTCAACCACTCTGCCATGAAGTCACAGCTTTTGCCCAGGATACCTCTCAAACCCTCCCTGTTTCTGAGGCTTCTTCTCAGGAGGGCTTCAAAACCCACCTGGACACGTTCCTGTGTGACCTGATCTAGGTGGGAGCTGCATCAGCAGTTGGGGTTTGGGCTGGATGGGCTCTAAAGGTCCCTTCCAAGCCCACCACTCTGTGATCCTGTGATTATAATGAGCCAAGCTCAAGCAGAGGACTGTGATTTCAACTGCACAGTCACTTTCCCACCACAAAGTATGGGTGTCCCAGGATGTTTTGCTCTTCAAGGACAGTAACTCCTGATTAGGAGTTCCTTAGTTAATCACCTTTGTCATATCAAGGGGCAGACTGACCTGCCACTTGCCTGATGTTTACAGATTTCCAAATGCCTTAGTTGCCAACTGAGAGCAGCCTCTGAGATGCAGGGGCTTGTCTCAGGGTAGTAGCTCTGCAGCTCATCAGTTCTGTGGCACCATGGGGTTCCCACCCCTGCAGTGACATCCCAGAGCATGGCCCTGATGCCTCCACTCCCCTGCACCCTCTGTGCTGTTGCTGTTTCTCTCAGAGTCACTGCACCAACCTCCCCCAGTGTTGCCAAAGGTTGCAGGTTTTGTTGCCCAGAGCATTACCATGGAAAAGAACAGACTCCAAGCATATTGGCTGCATTCCACCCTCAAAGTTCCCTTAACACTATACCTTCCCTTAAAGTGTGGATACAACTTTTGGTTCAATAAATCCCACTAAGTTCCCTCTGGCAATGACTCCAGAGCAGCTTTTGGTGCCCAGCACCGAGCAGCAGCTGAGCTGTGGCCATGCATCCAGCAGGATTGGGTTGTCTTTGACACCCAGAGAACAGAGGCTGCTGTTTGCTCTACAGAGTGAGCATGGAAAGCAGCTTGTTTTACATGGATTAAACAATTCTTGACACTGTCACAGAAAAGGGGTTTGGGATGGTGGCTGCTACAAGAAAAACAGTGAATTTTTACTAAGTGCTGGTTGTTAAAGGGGCTTAAGAAAACATTGGGGAAGGGGAAAAAGGGAGCATACAATTAAGATTGTGCCACTCCTAAATGCAGCCACAAATCAGTGGCTAGGGAAAGAGGCAACTTGCCATTTAAAGCCAAACTGCTCCTATTTAGCTAAGGCTAGGAGCTTGAAGCAGCAATTGTCAACGAGAGACTAAGGAATAGTACCCTTGAAGATACACACATTCTAATTACAGTTGGCATTTTTGAGACTGGTGCTGAGGATTGTCATCAGATGGAAAACTGCTGTCATCTTTCTACCCTCAGGCACTGTAACGCTCGGGAGAAATGACTGTAACTGTAAACCAGGCTCCAACCTGCTTTGATATTGGGTTTTCAGTTGGAAAAGAAACCTTAAGCTGTCATATTTAGTTAACAAGCTACTGTTGACTGAGCAAGACATCTCCCTGACACGGCAGGGCACGGGGAGGTCTGGCAGCTATTAGCAGATAGGTCAAGTCTGACCATGTGGGATGAGAGAATCTCTTCAGCTCTGCTTCTCCACACCCTTGTCCCAGCCCTGACAGCAGAAGCCTCTGCAGAGTGGGGTCCTTGTCCTCCAGAGACAATGCTGCCAGGGCTGGGCACAGCAGAGGTCTGTGGTGGGAGAGGGGAAAGGGAGCAAGTGCCACAGCCCAGGAGAGGGGAAATTATGGATGTCCTGGTTTCAGCCAGGACAGAGTTCATTTTCCTTCTAGTAGCTGCTACAGGGCTGTATTTAGGGTTAGGCTGAAGAGAATGTTGTCAGCAGGGGGTGTTTGGGTATGGCTGGGCAGTGCTGCACAGCAGCAAGGCCCCTTCTGCTCCTCACCCTGCCCCACCAGTGAGTGGGCTGGGAGGGGAGGCTGGTGTGTGCACCAGAAGCTGGGAGAGAGCCCAACTAGCCCCAGGGCTGTTCCACACCACAGGACCTCATGCCCAGTACAGAAACTGGGGGGTTGGTGGGGAGGGGCAGATGGCTGCTGGGGCATTGCTCAGTGAGTGGGGAGCAGTGGCATTGCCATCACTGCTCTGTTCCTGGGTTTTGTCTCTCAATTACTGCTCTTATCTTTTATTCTTCTTACTGGTACAGCATTTTAGCTTAATTCTTGTACTTCATCTTAACCCATGAGTTCTGGTTTCCCTCCCTGTCACACAGGAGCTGTGGTGGCTGTGTGGGGCTGTGTTGCCCACTGGGACTGACCCACCACAATGGGTCAGGAGCCTGGCTCTGCCACTTAGTGGGACTTATTGACAAGGGCAGGGCTCCCCCTTCCCATGGCTTATGTAAAGCTCACACTCTGTATTCCCTGTTGTTTGATGACAAGTTTTTAGTGAGGAGAATTCAGCAGAGCTGCATTCTAGGGAGTGTACTGGCTTCTCCATGGATTCACAGGCCAGTGGCTCACTTGTGCCCTAGGAGGACACTTGTCCTGTCCAGATGTTTGAAGTTCACAGAATCATTATGGTTAGAAAAGACCTTTAAGGTCATCAAGTCCAACCCCTCACCTCACACTGCCAGACCCATCACTAAACTAACCTGTGGCCTTCAGCTGTGATTTTTAATAGCTCCAGGGCTGGGCACTGCCCCAGCTCCCTGGGCAGCCTGGCACAGGGCTCACACCCCTCTCAGGGAAACAGTTCCTCTAATATCCAATCTCAACCTCCTCTGGGGCAACTCCAGCCCATTCCCTCTTGTCCTGTCATTCGTTACTGGGGAGCAGAGACCGACCCCAGCTCCCTGCAGCCTCCTGTCAGGGAGTGTCAGAGTGCTGCTGGCTGGCCTCAGCCTCCTCTTCTCCAGGCTCAACACCCCCATTCCCTCAGCCCCTGCCCAGCCCCTTGTGCTCCAGCCCCTTCCCCAGCTCTGTGCCTGGCTCTGGCCACGCTGCAGCCCCTCAGTGTCCCTGTGGCAGTGAGTGAGGGGCCCAGCACTGACACAGCCCTGGAGCTGCAGCCTCCCCAGGGCCCAGCACAGGGGACAATCCCTGTCCTGCTCCTGCTGCCACCCCAGAGCTGATCCCAGCCAGGATACATTGGCCTACCAGGACCCCAAGCCAGCATTTCTCACTGCTCATAGCAAACCTCCCACCTCACAGCCCTGATAGAGAACCAAAACCTGATTTTTCCCCAAGTCTGGGCATCTAAAAACAGCAATCAAAGCTTTGCTAACACAGCCAGGGCTGTGCTGCAGCTCTCAACCTCAGAAACAGCTGGTGATGGCTGTTACACAGGGGCATGATGGCAACCTCAGATCCCCAACACTGCACAGAGAGCACAGGCAGGCATCCCCAGAGGGAGAGGCAGCTCTGAGACTGGCATTTGAAAATAGGCCCAAACTGCTGAATTCAGCTTCTGAAACAAGGATTCAGATTACAGTCCTCTCCTTCCAGCTCCCTGCAAGCTTGGAAGGGGGTAATATTGGATAAAAATAGCTCCCAATGCACTGCTTTATAAAGACAAAAGCAGGAATTTCTTTGAACTGACTTACAGAACTATCCATTGAGCCAGAGACTGGGAAAATAGCAACTGTTTGCTCCAAAGAGGAGAAATTTCACATTGAAAGGTAGAAAGAAGTGAAACAATGCATCATCTCCTTTCATTTTAGTACCACACCAAAGAAGTAAGGGCCTTTGATATTGATAACAGCACAAGAGAAGCATATGCTGTCAAGTGAGCTCATCCTTTTGACCCACAAGACAGCTTTTTGGCTCTGTCTCTGGGCAGTGTACCTGAGATCTAACACAAAGTAAGTGTCAGTTGGTTGTGACTGACTGGAAATCCCAGTGCTGGGAAGAAAATGTGCTGGGCTTTGATGTAGAGATTTTGGTAGTGTCTACACCTTCCCATCTCAGAGCACACTCATTTGATGTATTGTTGAGTAAGGTATTTGTTATCTTCTCTGAGAACATCCATGTAGCTTGGTAAATCTGTTTCCTGACTGCCTCCTCAGACAGATAGCACAAGGGTTGTTTCTGAGGCATCAGCTTATCTGATACAAGGAACAAGGCTGGAGACAGATGGAGAGACCTCCAAAGTGTTGGCACTACATGTCACTCAGGTCCTCCTCCAGTTACACCACACTAGAAAGCTGGCTCCCTTCATGTAAACCACCCTGTAATCTCCTTTTTAGCCAGCACATCAAAGGGTTTTGGAGGCAGTGTGTGCAAAGTGCTGGAATGGCACATCTCTGCATGACCCATCAGCACAGGCTGCTCCATTCGTGCTTTGGGATGGACTTACTCCCATGGCCAGTGCCCCAGCACCACAGCCATCACAGCATCAGGCTGGCTCTTCTGCCCAGCTTTAAACTGGGATAGCTTTTTTTCCTCAGCCTCTGCCAGGCTCATCCCTTTGCTGTGCAAGGACTTGACATTTTCTTCCATAACCTCAGGAAGCTGAGCCTTTCTAAAGCTGTTTTGGGAGGCTGCCACGAGCCTCTTATGAGAATTACGGTCTCCTGGGTGAGCAGCACGGCCGTGCCAGTATTGGTGGGAGGTGGCAGGGCCTTGCCATGCTGTTACTGCACTTCTATCCATGCCAGGGAGACATCTGTAGCTTTTGCAATAACCTTCCATGACTCTGCACCAAATAACTTGCAGGAAACAAAACTGAGGGCATTTGTGTAGAACAGGGAAGGGCACCAACCCACTTGGCCTGCTCCTGGGGTAACCAGCACACTTCAGCTTTGTTGCTGAGGCCCTAACCTAATCCTTTTACCCAGGATTGCTGTGAGGCTGTAATTCCCTGGGTCATCCCTTTATCTCCTTTGAATTATCCTGGCAAGCCTCTAATCTTTTACAATTTCTCCTTCTTTTTTTTCCCCCTCTCTCTATTTCCCAGCCTTTGATTTACAGAGTTTCACCCCCAGAGCTCCCTGTGAGCTAGCAGAAGGTTTTGCTGGGGTTTTCTTGTTCCTGTGAAGTTCCAGCAAGGCCTTTCTGCCTTCTGTAGCATTTCTGGTACTTGTATCACACAATATCTCTGCCTTGCCACATAAGAGTGCTGTGTAAATGTGCCTCTAAGAATGGGCCACGAATGAGAAGCCCAAGTGATTTCACAAATGCTGATCAACAGCTGAACCACACAGGTAAGTTTATAGCAAGTTTATAGCTCCATCCATCAATGCAAAAGGAAACTGAGACCCTGGGAAAGCATGACAAGCCCTTCCTGAAATTCAAACTGGCAGCTGTCACTTTGAAGTGATCAAAATGTCCTTTCCCTAGAAATTATACAGTCAATGTCCACAACCTGAACAATTCCAGCAGACCTGGGCTGCCCTCCCTGGCGTGCCAGCACCCTCAGAAACAACCAGCCTGGCCTTGCCAGGAGGTAAGCACCTCTTACAAAGGTACAGAGAGAGCTGAGCCTGTTTAACATCTTGCTGGATCAGCCTCACAATGTGTTTAAAACAATGGAAGAGGAAAGCATGTGTTTCTTTCAGCACAATCTGTGCCTTGTAATCAAGTCACAAGCCGCTCAGATCCTAATGAGGAGAATGACTTAAATGGCAGAATGTTCTGCTCTTTCTACAGGTTTACAGCAAATGAAATTAAACACAGGCTTGCTATTGTAAAACAATAGGCAAATTGAAGGCCAATTATGCAAAGCCATCAGAGAACCTGGTGAACTGTGGAGAATTTTGCATTTCTGAGGCAGAACGACTTTTTAGATGAAAAAAAACACCCCCTCCACTCCAAGAAATTGAGAACATCTGTGCCATCAAAGAAAGAATGCAGTGAATAATTGGACAATCATAGACAGGCAGCCATTTGAATATGAAGCTGTTTGTAATGTGGCAGTGGAAGGGAAATTACAGCATGGCAGCGTTGTGGCTGTCAACCGCCCGCGCTGCTCCCTTTGTGCCCGGCACGGCACGTGGAGTGCTCCCTTCACAGCAGGCTGTGGGGGTCTCTGGGGTTATCTGCTTCCATTATTTTATACATCAGACACATCATGAAAAAGGAGCAGGCAGAGAGGTCCTTGAGCATTGGCTTCCTCCAGCATGGTGTCCAGCAGACACCTTTAACCTGTCCCTGACAGCCCAGCCTGCAGCGCTCCCCCACACTGCTGACGTGCAGCACGGAGCAAATATTCTCTCTCTGGCAGCTGACAAACTTCTGTGACCCCTTGGCAAGAGCAATGATATTAGCCTTGTTTCCAGCAGGCAAATCCCACGTGGACACTCCTGAAGGGAAGGTGTGCTAAGGCACCTCACAGCCTGCAACCTTGCAGGCTCACAACCCCTCTGAAAACCCTTCAGTGCACCGGTTGATGGCATTTAACTGCAGGCTGGACTGCTCTGAAACACAGGCACCCAAGGGATCTGAACAACACTTGAGGTCACTGTTCACCTGTGACTGCAGTATCCAAAATCATTTGTCCCCAGGAAGAAGAGACTGAGCTGGGCATATATTGTCTAGGAACACACACCTCTGTATGAGCTCCACACTGCTCCTCAGCATCACCTCTCTTGCAAAGTGTGTTGTGGAACTACAGCAAGGAGGGCAAATGTTTCAGGACATCTTCCAGGACAAAAAGGGGGAAAAAAAAACTCAAAGGGATGGGCTCTGTTGTGATTTCATGGCTAGCTGCACAGACATTCACATGTTACTTTGCACAGTCAGTCTAATAACCAGCTTTCAGAAGGACAGACAGCGTAATGAATGGGTTGTAAAACACGCTCATAAAAACATTATAGCACGTCTCAGAGTATTTGTTAGCTGTTTGTGATTTACTGGGGGCCCTGGTTTACATTTTCTCATCATTTGCACATTTCCTAGGAAGAAGCAGCATTCAGGGTGCATGCAATTAATTTTCCTCTCCCTCCCCCCTCACAAGATGATAAAACTTTTACAGCCACGCAAGAATGGCAACGTTGGAGTCACCAGGTTCATTATCCAGTAATTAATACACCCTAAGCACCCTGTAAATATTATGTTATAATGGCTTTAAGTAAATACATACTGTACATTAGCAGCATCTATTAAGTCAGAGCCACTTACAATGTAATGTGACTAATTAATCTGTTGAACAAGTCTAATGTCAACTTGGATATTCTCTGAAGACGACAGGACAGCGTTGCTGGAGGCAGCAGTGGGGCACTCAGCACTCCAGCATGGAACTTGGACCTGAATGGTGACTTTCCTGGTTTAAGTGGATTGGCCATGGAAGGAATGAGAGGAGTACAAGGAAGGTTTCACTGTTAGAAGCTAAAAAGCCCAAAGAATATATGCTGTGGTGGTTACAGGGAGTGGCTGCAAACCTGCACACAGCTGATCCTGGCAGCTCCTGCTGCTCCAGGCCTGAGAGCACCTGGCAAACCCCCAGCAGCCTGTCCTCAGGAGGAACTGGGGGCACTCCTCTGGGCTTTTGTCTCTTATAGCCACGGTATCACTTTATTAAGGGATGGTGCTTGCTGCAGCCAGTAAGTAACAGGAGCAGAGGCTTTGTTCTCTTCTCAGCTAGAGGCTTAGACATTGCCTTTGTCCTGCACAATGTTTTCCTTCCCTTAGTGAAAGGCAGCCCCTCACTAGACTAGCAGCCTTTTAACAATTGCAGTCACTGGCCTAAATACACAAAGGGAAGAAAGATTCCCCCAATTTCTTCACTTTTGTTCCCCTCCCCCTCCTTCTGCCACGATGCACAAATGCAAGAGGAGGTGAAAGGTGCTGAATGGGAAGCCCAGGGAAGGTCATCTTTTCTTTCACCTGTGCACTCAGCAAGAACAGACAATAGAAGGCAAAATCTGATGCATCTTGTATGTATTCATTTTCCACAGGAGTCTTCATCTTAGAATACAAGTGTCTAATGAATACCCATCAGATTACACTTAGCCACCTACACACACCCAGCAGGGACTAGCTCCAGTTTCACAAGGGAAAAACAAATGCAGCTCTGTTGATTGCAGCCTCAGTGCTTCCCAAGAGGTGGGCTGCAGACATGTCATACACACAAAGTGTGTTACAGGGCAAATGAGCTGGCCCAGCTCCAACACATCCCTTACCAACATCTGTTGCCCCAGATCATTGCACTCCCAAGGTAACTTCACTGAAACATAAGTTCACTCCAGTTTTGCACGCTCAGTTCCTTAAAGTTTTGCCATCAAACAAAACCTGCATAAACCTTCCTTGGAAGACAAGTCTCTCTACCCATGTGTGTTGCCTGTTGCTCAAGATAACAGTTTTGGTGATACATTTTGAGCTAACTCCATGCTTCAAGGTGATGGCTGGAACTGACATCCTCCCTGGGTGGTTGGGGAGCTCAGTCAAGACATGCCTCTGGTTGCTGGGGAGAAATGGCAAGAGCTCAAGAAAGGCCAAAAAATATGTGTGTAACAGAAAAGTTTGGTCTAGAAGCTGTGGTCTGGCTTAGCTATGCTGAACTAGGCCAAAGACAAGAAAGTGAGGTTTGAAGTGTATTTCCCTTCCCTTCCTCCTGCCTGTCTGGTTTCAAGCAGGGTAGTGTGACACTTGCCTGAGTTATTTCCATCTGATACAGCCCAAAGTGCCCTTTGGACAGCTGGGTATCATCTGCCTGTGCCATGTTGTGGGCAACTCCTTTCCTTAGGCAGTCACCCATCAAAAGAGATGAGTTCAGGTGAAAAGCAAAGCCTCCAGCTTTCTGGCTGCTCCACAGTGGCTGGGACAGCTCTGGAACCTTGGTCCTTTGTGTTAAAATGCAGTTCCAGGAGCTTCTGTATTTCATGCTTCAGCATCAGCTTTCAAAATAGGGAGAAGAAGCAGCTTTCAAGAAACAGCTTTCCATGGCATGCTGGCAAATGCAAGTGCAGGGAGCAACAGCACACCAAAGATGGGAGATTTGCAGCCCATGATGGGATCTCCCATAGCTTTCTTCAAAGGTAAATCATGTAACAACCCTGTGCCTCAGTCTCCCTACTGCTAAATCACTCTAATGCCAGGCTACCTCCTAACATGTTGCTGGGCTTTATCTAATTAATATTCACAGGGTATCCAGAGATAAAGCAGCTTCAGAAGTGCATTGTATGGCTTGTAATCTTTTGATGTTGCCACGCAAAGGAGATATCACAGAGCATGGAAATACCCTGAGAGAGCTCTGGGTCTGCTTTTCACTTCCAAGAGCTCTATTTTTTTCTGCAGTGACCCCTTCTTTTAGCAGCACATTCACCTTGGCCTCTGCTGAGTGGGAGTGATGTGCAGCATCCCTGCTCCAAGCTTCCCACAGGCCATGAAAACCTGCTGTTACAACCAGAGAGAAGTAACCAGCACTATTATTTGTATCATTTGCTGAGGTTTGTAACCTAGAATTAATTTTCAAGTTGAGTCCACACGCTGCCTATTTCACACAGCTCTGGGTAGCAGACAAGAGCTCTTCTAGCAACAGAAGCAAACAGAGCTACAATCAAGCAGCTCAAGGCACAACCCTCTAATAGTTCAGTAATCAGTAATAATCAACCCTTCTCTTTATGTTCAGGGAGACCTAATAGAACCCAGCTACTCTACAGTGAATACATTTTCATTTATAAGGCTAAATGCAAGAAGCACACGTTATCTACTTAATTAAAATCTAAACTCTCTACCCAGCCATTTGTTGTTTCTCCTGGGTGCATGTTACAAACATCACTGCTGTGTCCCTGAAATCCACTGCTAATGGATTAAAGGAACTCAATGGAATGTTTCATTTGCTGCACAAGGTTATGAAAGAGCAGAGAACCCTCTGGTGCTGTGCATGTAGGGAACTCACCCCACCCTCATCCCAGGGCAGCAGCTCCCAATCCCTGGGCTAGGACCCCAATCCTTGGCCCCTGGGTTCCTCTTGTCTTTGGGGACAGGAACATGATTCTCCCAGACACCAATGTAACTGCTCAGACTGGAAACTCACAAGTATTCAGTCAGCAAAGGCTGCAGGAAAACCTCCAAAGAACAGTCCCAATGGGATCCCAAAGGCAGAGTGAGAGGGGAAATTATTAGCTAAACAGAAGAGACTTGAGATTCTTATCTACTCAGTCTAGATAAGAGGAGGCTGAGGGGGCATCTCATGAATCTTTGTGACTATCTAAATGGTGGGTGTCAGGAGGTTGGGGCAGCACTTTGTTCTGTTGTATCCAGGGACAGGACAAGGGGTGATGGGATGAAGCTGGAACACAAACAGTTCCCTTTGAACATAAAACTGTTTGAGTGTTTGAGTGAGGGAGCCCTGGCCCAGGCTGCCCAGGGAGGGTGTGGAGGCTCCTCCCTTGGAGGGCTTCAAGCCCCACCTGGACACGTTCCTGTGTGACCTGATCTAGGTGGGAGCTGCTTCTGCAGAGGGGTTGGACTGGATGAGCTCTAAAAATCCCTTCCAACCCCACCATGCTGTGATTCTATGATTCTAAATGTACAAGTCTACTCTCAGCCTGACAGACATGACATCCTACAGAGCTGCACCCTCTGAAGTAACAGCTGGGAGCTAGGCAGGACCTGCCAGTGCAGCTCTATCAGCACCAGACACCCATCTCCAGGCAACAGAAATGCTTCCAAGTGTTCAGCCCCTCAAGGAGAAGGAGACCTCTCTACTAGGGCTGCCAGGTTTTGGGAAGGAAAGACAGCAGACATTCATTATCTACCATTGTTTAAGCAGAAAGAAGGATTGCCAATACATGCTGTCCTTGCTCATCTCCCTTTCTCTGACTTCATGCCACTCTTAGAACCTTTCTGACAAGGATTGCATGGCCCTGCTGGGCTAGGTCAGGCTGTGTGTCCCTGGCACCAGCAAGCACTGCCTAGGTGACCCTTGGTGCCTTTGTCTACACTCCCATACCCAGGGGAAGAATCTCTCAATACTCAGGGATTAAGCTTTCCCCAGAAAGCTCCAAGATCTCCTCCAAGGATGTCATTGCTTCACTAGCATGAACACATTCCTTTCCTGCCTCTGCCTCCCAGGTGAGCAGAGAACCTCCATTCACCCTCTGAGGGGAGTCACCTGCCCCCCTCTGATGAAAGACTCTGCTTTATGTCCAAATCATGAACATCTTCAAAGGGTCACAAGCCTTACCACTTGTCTCCCCCTCTGTCTCTCAGGGGTTATGTTTTCTGGTTGCTGCATCTCCTTTGCATAGGTGTTAAATGCCATGAGCTATTTTGAGTGTCACAGAGAATCTCCTCCACTGGAAAGCACTGAAGGGAGAGAAGAAAGGGACAGATGATGCAACATCAAACTCAGACTGATGGCTCCTGCTCCTGAACAGAAGGAAGCTCCTGACAGCCTCATATCATCCCTGCAAATCATAATATTTATAGAGATGCCACCAGGGATTCTGCTTTCTTCCAGCAAACACAAAGGGCATCTCCTCAAGCCACTCACTCTGTTCTGCTTCATCATTAAAACTATTTCTATCCCCACTGGGTTTTGATGCAGGTAACTCATCATCCCCAAGAGCCTTTTGGGGGACTAGATCCTGAATACAAACCCATGTCAACATGTAACAATGATGCTGCATTTTTCCTCCTTTCTGCCTCTTTTGCTAACCTTCATTTTGGGACATTTTCTTGCCTTTTGCAAGCACATTTGCCAGGGGACAAAGAGGGTTTTTTGCCCCTCTCACTAGATGCTCTTCCATGATTCCCTGCTGCAGTCCTGACGTGGCTTTAGTCTGAAATACAGAGGGGTCTGCCTTTGCCCAGCTGCAGCCCTATGCCAGGGCTTTTCTGTCAGCTGAGAGTGGAGTTATTTGCTCTAGTTATAGGCAGGAATTCCCCAGCCATCTCTGTGTGCTCTTACCACAACAGGCAATTGCTCTGGACACTCCTGGAACAGGAGTAGAAACATTCATGTATCCACTGCCAGACAGCCAAAACTCTCCAGCCACAGAGACTCTGCTCTGACTTGGCATGGTTTGCTCTCTAACAAGCTCTCAGCTTATTTTATCATGCCATTATACTTGTTTTGCAAGCACTTCTTTAACTCCTGGATGAATCACCAGTCTGCTGCTGCCTCAAATCAGGCACAGCTGAAGGACACCTGCTACTCTTCAGAAGGGACAGAGCAGTAAATACAAGGACTGAAAAGCTTTGCTCCTGTCTCTGCTTAGACAATATGTGAGCACAGTAGCAGCATGGAGTGACACAAGTTTTTGGATTTGGTTTCAAAGGGCAGGAGCCTGTGCACAGTGATGCTGCATTGATCAGTCACAGCTTACCCACACGCTCACATCAAAAGGAGAGCGAGTCCTCTGTGTTTCCCCATCAAACACACACAGAAAGCCAAGCAGGTCAAACTGACCAAATAATTATTGCTAAAAGCTGGAAGTAAGCCTGAAATGCTGACCCCAGGGAATGTCTGAAATGCAGACCCACTTGCTGCTGCTGGTCCCTGCTGGTGTCATAACAAAAAGGCAAAGTTGTTATTTATTGCCCTTTATCCCTGTAGCATTTGATGCCTTTATTGCAGTGTGCACACAGGAGTGCAATGAAGTGCTCTTACTTCCATTTCGTGTATGAGGAAAGAGACACAGCCTCATTCTCAAAAGGTACTTGAGCACCTAATGCCCTTGGAAATCAGTTGTAGTGGAGCTCTGAAATACCTCAGAACAAACACAGACACCAGAGGGGCTCATCCAGGCTTCCCAGCACTGCATGTGGAGACCTCATGGAGAGCCTGAGAGATGACAAATTCCAGTGCTTAAAAACCCTCTCAGGGAAAGAGCTCTTCCCAATGTCCATCTCAACCTCCCCTGGGGCAACTTCAGCCCATTCCCTCGTCCTGTCATTCATTCCTGGGGAGCAGAGCCGGACCCCCAGCTCCCTGCAGCCTCCTGTGAGGGAGTGTCAGAGAGTGCTGCTGGCTGCCCTCAGCCTCCTCTTCTCCAGGCTCAACACCCCCATTCCCTCAGCCCCTGCCCAGCCCCTTGTGCTCCAGCCCCTTCCCCAGCTCTGGACATGCTCCAGACTCCAAGAGTGCAAACAGCTGCCCAGGGAGCTGGGGCAGTGCCCAGCCCTGGAGCTATTGCAAAGCCTTAGAGCTGAGGTGCTGAGAGCCAGGGGTTAGTGGTGGGCTGGGCAGTGTGAAGGCAGGGCTGGGACTGCATGAGTCTAAAGGTCTTTTCCAATCAAAGTGACTCAGTGATTCCTTGAGGGCTGGTCTCTGCCCAGGCAGTCAGTCACTCTGGGCTGAGATGTCCTTGCTGAAGGAAAGCTGCATCTCAGGCACCCAGAGCACCAGTGCACTGAGGGACAAGTTTCAGAGCACCCCTTTCCCAGGTTCAGCAGGGTCCCAGGAACTATTCCTGTTTTACAGCAAGTGCAAATATGTTGAGGCTCCTCTGAGTCCTGTGTGAGAATCCCAGCTCTGCTCCTGACTTCTCCATGGCAAATCATTCCTCATCTGTCTTGTGTCCCCATTTGGAAAAGTCAGCCACTGCTGCTAGCCTCACATGTGATGGATTAACTTGTTACTAATTCCACTGTGTTGGACAAGTGCTGAGTATCTCTTCCTAATCAGCAGAAACTTATTAATTCTCATTAGGAGTGCTTTTCATGTCCTTTCTGATAAAGCTCACTGGGAGACACAATAGTTCTGCAGAACAGAGGCACTGTCCCTTGGAAAAGCAGCAGGAAAAAAACCCCACACCAACCATCAGCCTCTTTCTTTGCACAAATAACTGCAGCTCATTATGGGAATTTGCCCCATATTAGGTTTCCAGAGGATTTTTCCACTCACCTTCTCAACATCAGAGCTTTTTCCCCCATAGAGAAGCTGCCTTTTAACCCCTGTTTTATGGGTAATTGGATTGGAAATGGGTTTCTCATGGCAGAGAATGGAGCTGGCCCCTCCACACTTACAAGCCCACACCCCAGAGGCTCTTCACTCTGTCCCCTGAACACAAAGCTGGCTCCAGTCTTCCCAGTGGGCTGCCAGATGCAGACATTGGTGCTCTTGAGTGCTCCTTTCCATCCCAGGACAAAGTGCCAGACAGGATCCCACAAAGATCATCCCTTCAGAGCAATGCAGGTGCTTGTATTTGGGATGAAAGTTGCCCACAGCTACCAAACAGCCCATGTATAAGGCTAAATTAACAAGGTGATCTCATGATTGATGTCAAATGCCCAAACAAACCCAAGCAGAGAGTTAGAGAGCATCCCCCAGTGATGGTATTTGCAGGGTGCAGACTGGGATGCAGGGGGTGTCATTAACCAGAGGCAGCACCCACCCCAGAGCAGGGCTGGTCTCTACTGAGTGCAGGCCTGGATGTATTGCCCTCTAATGAATGAGAGGTTCTGCTCCCTCTCTGTGCCTCCTTTGCCAACAACAGGAGCAAGGGGGGGAGGTGGGAGTTGGTTCTCTAGGGGGTTTTTGGCCTTGCTGACATTTGGACTTGGAGCTGCTTGGAACAGACACATCTCCTGCCATGCATATGCATGATCACCATCACCCTCACTGGCACATCAGTCACCTTGGGAGCTAAAACAATGAACCTGTGACAGCATCAGGCTCCCACCTTCTACCTGCTGAGGTGCCAGAAGAAGCAATTTCAAAGCCAAGAGTGCCCTTTCCCATACTAGAGATGGAGTTCTGAGTCTCACACTCAACAATAAAGCAAGCAAATAACAGCACACATTTCTGTTTGATCTGCTGGGAAAATAACCTGGAAGTTGTATTTTCATCCATTTCAACAGTATTCATTTGGAGGAACACTCTGAACTCTTTACCTCCTTGCAAACAAACCCCACAAGACTTCAAGAGTTATTTCTAGACAAAGCCTGTGTCTCACTTGACTCATCCCACTTCTCCTCCCTTAAATTCCACAACAAAACTCACCTGCCAGATTCAGGAATCCCTCTGAGCCCATCTCTAGCACAAGTGTTCTTCCTTTGTGCACACAATTGCTGAAGCCCTGTTGTGATTTGTGAGTCTAAGTTCTCAGGCAAAGCTGTACCCCCTGCCTCAACCAGAGACACAACCACCACAACCCCTAATGCCTTGAGAGGAACAGTTAACAAGTCTCCAGACAATATCACACATCAGCATGTGTCAGAAATGGCTTCCTGAAAGAAAAGATTACTCAATTTACTGAATGACTTGTAAATTCCTGTGTTTGGCACAAGCAAGACTCAAGGGAGCCTCCTGAATTACAACAAAGGTCTCTTGCTCCTCCCTGCTCATTGCACTTGAATGAAATAAAGGCCAAGACAAGTGGTCTGAGATGTCTTTTGGAATGAGATGTGACTCTCCACAATTTATGGAGAGGCACTGGCCAGATTTGGTCTCTAAAGCAGTTTGGCATGACAGCAGCAGCAGCTTTGGCCTGTAGAGCTGCTGCTTGGAATAGTTCAGCCCCTTGCAGCCTTCCCTGCACCCTCTTGTATAATACCACATACAAAGATGTTCCCCATAGCCTTCCCTAACCCTCACTCTGCCACCTCCCAGCCTGCACCATTCATGTTCCCAGGCTGTCCTCACTCTTAGCAATCTCCCTTCTCCAAATGAAAGGACCCAGCAGGTCATGGAAGAGGCTGGAGGGATTCCCTGTCTAGCAGGCAGATGCTCCTTCCCCAGAGAGCAGACAGAGCTGAGACAGAACTCCCTTCAGATGTTCTCCTAACAGCTGAGCAACCTGCACTTGCACCTGCTGCCACCACTGAATGTTGGGTGAGATGCAGGATGACTGGATGGGTGCTGTGGTTTATCCCCAGGCAGAGGCTAAGCCCCACACAGCCACTCACTCACTCCTTCCTGGTGGAATGGGGTTAGAATCAGAAGGGTAAAGGTGAGACAACTCATGGGCTGGGATAAAGACAGGTCAATAGGTAAAGCAAAAGCTCTGCACACAAGCAAAGCACAAAGCAAGGAATTCACTCAGCACTTCCCAGGGGCAGGCAGGTGTCCAGCCATCTCCAGGACAGCAGGGCTCCATCACACCCAACAGGCACTTGGGAAGGCAAATGCCATCACCCCAAATGTTCCCTCCATCCCCTTTCTTCCCCCAGCTTTATGTGCTGCCATGAGATCCTGTGGTCTGGGATATAACCTGGGTCAGCTGGGGTGGGCTGTCCCAGCTGTGTCCCCTCACAAGCCCTTGTGCATCCCAAGGTACTTGCTGGTGGGATGGGGTAAGGAGCAGAAAAGGCCTTGACTCTGCAGGCACTGCTCAGCAGTAACAAAAACATCCCTGTGTTATCAACACTGCTTCCTGCACAAACCCAAACCACAGCCCCATAGTAGCTACTATGAAGAAAACTAACTCTATCCCAGCCAGAACCAGCACAGTGGGGCAGGAGGAGATCCCAGCATGGGGAGGTGCTCGGTCTTGCTACCTCCAGGCTGTGCAGGACATTGCTTGTGAAGACCTGCCTGGAGCTGGAGTGTCCCCAAAACACAAGCCATTGCTAAATCCCCTTCCAGGGCCTGGCTGGGCTATTTGCAGTTGCAGCCTCACTGCAGCAGCTGTATTTTGCTTGCAACCCAATGCACAGACATGTTAATAGGGTGTCTGAAGAGACACTTTAGTTGTGAGCTGTTGTCTTTCTTAGTTGAAAGCACATCAGGGCACTCATAAAAGCAATATCATCTCAGGAGCAGGAGCACTGCCAGAAGGATTGGTTAGAGCCAGGCTGATTCCTGTTGTATTTTCTCAGGGGAAAGCCCCAGGATGACTGTGCCAGAGCCACTGAGCTCAGTCTGGCTCTCACTGGGGGTGTCTCTGGGCCCCTCCACTCTCACAAGTGCTTCTCAGACCCTGCTCAGTGCTGCCTGACCAGGCAGACAGCATCTTGCCCTATTGTTAGAGCCACCAATTTAGCCAGATGTTCACTCTGTCTCAAGCACAGCTTTGGGAGCCCAAGGTCTGCATTCAGTTCTGACCCTGAAGCACTCTTGCTGCATCACCTCAGGCAGGAGATCAAACATTGGTGAACTCCAGTTCCCCCTCTGCAAAGTGGGGAGCACAATGCTTTATCTGTTCAGAATGGCAGCTCAGTGGCCCAGAGACTGCACAGGGCTGGACACACTGGACAGATGTGCACACAACTGAGTAAACAACACTGCAACCCTCTAACTACCACTGCCATCCAACTGAACATTCCTTTGAGGGCATCAAATCAACATTACAGTCCACCCAGCCACTGCTCAGCTTAAACATCTTGTACACTTGCCTGCAGAGGCACAGTTTGTGTGGGATCTTTTACAGTCTCCATAAAAGCAAGCAGAAAGAACATCCTGCCTTGCTAACACATCCAAGCAAACCCATGAAGTTATCCCCAGCTGTAACCTAAAACCACAGCAACAGGCTGACAGCCCAGTGCTGCTGTTCTCTCTGATGTCTACACCTCCTGGGCCATACTCTCCCCTGTGAGACCTATTGCAAGAACAAGAGTATTATTTTATGGTCACCTAGCAATACAACTAGGTCTTTGGGGAGTCTGCAGCCTGCCTATCATGTGGAGCTCTAGCCTGGAGGATCTGCTAATGCAGCTGTGCTGATCAGCAGAGTGCAAGAGAAGGAACACACGGGGAACAGAAGGCAGTTTAACCCCAGAGGTCAAGTCCTTTGACCCTGTCAGAATCATTTCATTTGCTATTAAAGCAGCAATGTGCAGAAAATCTAGAGACTGACCAAGGAAAGCTCAGACCTGTATTGCAGGATGACAAAGGGAGGATAAAAACCAGAGCATTTGTCCACAGTAGAAGTGCCAGGCTCCATCAGGCAAGACTGAGTTCCACAGGAGTGTTAAGTAATGCTCCTGCTTATGCCATCCATCATCACACTGCCACAGCCTGCAAACTTGATTTCTCTGAGAAACCATGAGGTACCTCCACTGCCACCTTCAACTGCTAATGCCTGCTTCAGGTTAGACACATGGGACACAAGGACCCTCCAAAATGAGCTGGGAAAGCCACAGGATCTGTCCCTACACACACTCACAGCTGCAGGAACTTACACATCTCCACTACATGCACCAGAGTTACTCCAGTTTACACCAGCTGAGAATCTGAATCAGACCTGCATTCTTCTGCTCTCACCTCACAACATTTGGATGGTGTCTTACAACAGGAACACAAACAGCTCAAGGCACTAAAAAACCCCTTGAAACACTCATCCCCTATCCTGTGCTGGAGAAGGTATTTCTGTTGTGGAGCATTTGGTGTGGCTCAGGTGGAGAACAAAGGCCTGGAAGTCTCAACAAGGTGAATACACCTACAGCTTATCAAGCTGGGAAGGAAAAAAGGAATGTTTGTTTTCTGAATGAATAAAGTTCAGGTGAAGCCTTGTCCCACCAGGCTGTTACTCTGCAGCACAGGGCAAGCTCCTGCAAAGGGGGCACAGGGTATCCAGCAGCCCCCAGAGCTGTGCTTCTGCAGGGATTAACAACTCAGTGCTCTGGGCAAACCTCATCTGACTTTAAGCTGAGCTTCCTAATTGAGAAGGCATTTCTCTCCTGAGTTAGAGAACCTTTAGAATTCAACCCTTGAGCCTTCATTCTGGATGACAGTTTGCCTCATTTCCAATGTAAAGCCAGTGCAGGTGCCACCCCATCTCTGCTCTGCATCACAGCCTGGGCTGTGGCAACAAAGGGCTCCCAGACAGTGGGACTGCCCTAGAAGAGTCAGGTTTCAACACTACCAACATCCAAGGTTTGTCCCAGCTCTATGGCCATGGGCAGCTCAGCATCTGCCTGGCTCTTTTATTGATTAACCATGCACACTCAAGTCACACAAAGCCCTAACTTCGCCTTCTATTTTCTGTGCACTGGGAGCACAAACCTTCACAACTTCAGATTAAAAACCTATTCACTGAGCTCACTTGGAAGCTTATTTTGTCCTAATTGTGCCTTGCTGCTAAGAGGCAGCCTGGTGCCATGCCCCTGACAACAGCTCCTGCACTAACACCCATATCCCTCAGAGCAGCACCAGAGGCACTGATACATAATAGTCAAGACATAGTGATTTCAGTATCCTGGGGGTTCTAAATGCATTTGAGGTGCTCCTGTTGCTAGTAAGTGAGCTCAGTAGTTTGATCATCCTTTGGGGTTTAGTGAGAAACAGGCTGTTAAGGGAGATGCACTATCAACTGCAAGCTGAGCACCTACATGGATTTGTTCCCTCTCTTCCTCCTCATCTCAGCCCTGTGCTAGAAATACAGCCTGGGATGAAGCCAGGAGAGCAGGATACTAGGGAAGAGATATGCAGAGATGAGTTACTGGCCTCCTCTCCCAAGGATGAAGCTTTGTACTACACCTGAGTAAGGGAAGGACTGATCTCAGGCCATGTATGAGCTGCAAGCACTGGAGGAGAATGCTTATGAAAGCAGCAAGCTTTGTGCCTTCAAAAGGTTGTGAAACTCATTACTTTTGTTGGAGTGCTCTCCAAGTGGCATTACTGTGCATTATACTCCAGAAAGAATCACAAGCTCTTCTGCTGTGCTCCACACTAGCTATTAGCAGATCCATTCCAGGCTGCCCACATGTTGCATGAAGCTATTTGAGTTTTCTTCAGAGGAAACCAATGCCTCTTCAGCAAATAAAGAAAACACCAAAAGGAGTTCTCCTTCCTGCCATTGTTGCTAGAATGACAAGGACTTCTAGCTCTCTGACAAGGCTGCTCCAGGCTGGATCTTCAGGCACTGTATACAGGATCAGGTCATTGCCTTCAAAGCCTAACTAGCTTACACCAGCTTGGGATTTTGGCTCTGTATATTCAAGCCCACTTGAGCTCTCTCCACATTCTCATTTGCTATTAACTTTGCTGAGCTGTGGCCTGGATCACTGTTTGCTCTGATTCTTCTTCATGTTTCATCTCTGTGATTCTTTGAAAGAGCTGATAGCAGCTTGTCTCCTTGAAAGTCAATAGTTTCCTTCACATCAAAGTAAGAGGGGAGGTTGAGACACAGCTGCTACTCACAGATAGCCTTAAAACAATAGCTTTTGGTGGAAACCAAACTGAGCTCTTCTTTGGGGATAGAGAATGGGTCTTTGCACCTTCCACTCAAAGCAGGCACACTGCTTTGGTTATAAACTGGGACAAACAGGAGAGTGGTGATAAATGAGATGGTGGGGCTGATGAGAGAGAGCACACAGGGAACCTGCTGCATCCCAGAGGAGCTGATCCACTACAAACATCCCTTCAGAGACTATGTGCTTTACTTCAGCAAGAAAAAAACCCCTTTAGGATCTACATGTGACATCACCCCTGTCACAATGCTGCATTTTCCACTCTGACAAGGCTGCCAATTGCTGTCTCCCAACACAACTGAGATACAGGTGGGGAATGCAGATTAAATCACATATAAACCTATGCTGTGGCCAACTTCCAGCCTTGTGGATTTGGACACTTCATTGTGCTTTAAAGCAAATCAAGAAAGAAAAAACTACAGCAGAAGTAGTACCTGGACCAGGAGAAGATCAGCAGGGTCATGAGCAGTCAGTCCTGCTGAGGAACAGCCCAGCTTGCTTTCCTTAAACCAGTTTATCCAGCAGGCAGCACAGCATGGTGTAACCAGCAAGGGTTCCTGAAGAAGCACTCACACCACCTCCATACCACACAAGCCTGGGAAGCAGCTAAAATACACACACCCTGCTGTTCCCCATTAAATCTCTTCCTCCAACACCCTCCCAGCAGCTGCAGCTCGTGTGGGCTGAGGCATCCTCCCCCTATCCCCACCAGTGCCTCTGATATCTGCTCAGGTGCAGAGCTGCCTCCTGCTCCCTCCAACCTTGGAAATGAGCCTGAAGACTCCAATGGGCTGTCTATGGAGAATAAAGCAAATGGGATTTTGGCCCCTCAGCACGGAGGAGTGACCAGCACATCTCTCATCAAGTCCCTATCCGAGGGGTTTGTTCAGTGCTCTAGAGTCTCAACTTGAAATGCTGCCTCCTGAGCTGCTGTTGAAAGCCAGCTGTCTACCATTTATATTGTTAATTCATTACAAGCAGTTCTTTATCCTCTCAGGAAATCAGGGCAGTCCTGCTTACTGCCAGACAATAACATTTGAGGGCTTGCTGCTGCAATCGCTGACAATATCAATTATTTAGTTTTCTGCCAATTCCTATTAGACTTTTCAGGCTGGAGAATTTACACTGTGTTATTGAATTAAAAAAACAGCTAAAAGCTTGAGGGAATTCAAACTAATTAGCTGGCAGTTGTAAACCCCTTTGTTCATGGTAATTTGTTTACAAGAGTAGCTCAACCTTTTAATTATGGGCACACTCACAGGCCACATACTGTACATGACAGGCAGGGGTTTGTGTCTGGTGCAAGAAGGGCAAATATGGAGAAGCTAATTTTGGTTTAATGAGCTGTGATGACCCTGTTTGGCACTGCATGACCTTAAAATATAAGTGTGTCCATCATTGTAACTAAGGAAAAAAACCCCACTCCAAATGCTTTGAGCAGCCCAGGAACCATCAGCATCCACAGGAGAAACAGCCCCCTGCACCAGGACAGGCTGGGGGTGACCTGCTGGAGAGCAGCTCCAGGAGAGAGACCTGACAGTGCTGGGTGATAATAAACTGACCATGAGCAGCAACGTGCCCTTGTGGGCAAGAAGCCAATGGCAGCCTGGGGGCAGCAAGAATGTGGGCAGTGGGTTGAGGGAGGTTCTGCTGCCCCTCTGCCCTGCCCTGCTGAGGCCTCATCTGGAGTCCTGTGTCCAGTTCTGGGCTCCCCAGCTCCAGAGGGACAGGGAACTGCTGGAGAGAGGCCAGTGCAGGGCCACCAAGATGCTGAGGGGACTGGAGCATCTTCCTTGTGAGGAAAGGCTGTGGGACCTGGGGCTGTTCAGTCTGGAGGAGACTGAGGGGGGAGCTCATTAATGGTTACAAATATCTCACTGGTGGGTGTCAGGAGGTTGGGGCAGCACTTTTTTTCTGTTGTACCCAGTGCCAGGACAAGGGGTGATGGGATGAAGCTGGAACACAGCTTCTTGTTCCATTTAAACAGAAGGAAGAACTCCTTTGGTGCTGAGGTGAGGGAGCCTGGCCCAGGCTGCCCAGGGAGGGTGTGGAGGCTCCTTCTCAGGAGGTTTCCAACCCCACCTGGACACGTTCCTGTGCCCCCTGATCTAGGTGGGAGCTGCTTCTGCAGGAGGTTGGGCTGGATGAGCTCTAAAGGTCCCTTCCAGCCCCCACCACTCTGTGATTATATGTGTGATTTGTTTTCTCCTTCATTAGATGTTTGATTCCTACAGAACAGGACACAGCCACACTTGGGATGAGGGTCCTGTCATACCAGCTTGCACTTGTCTCTTTGCAGCAGGTTGTCCTCTCCATCTATGCTGTAACATGCCCTCACAACCCATGACACTGATCCACAAACCACTGCCACAGCAGCAGCACCACCAATGTTTTACAGGGCTTTTCCCTTTAGCATGAGCAAGGATTCAGCTCTGGAAGAAACACCTCCGTTCTGGTTGAGGGAGGATTTTTAGACCATTAACAGGGAGCCATAGGGGAACTGTTTGCCTTCTCTTTTGATTGCTTCACCAGACTGAGCTATTGGGCAGCACCATTCCATGGGAACTGGGCAGGAGTGTTTGGGCTGAGATCCCAGGAGTGGGAGGTTTCCTGCCTGCAGGCAGTGACCATCTCTCCTTGTGCAGCAATGCATGGACAAGTAAATAAAGGAAGCAGCCAAAGAATGTTTCCCAGCTGTGTCTGGTTTCTTCCTTGACAAGCTGATCTGCAAGGCAATGAAAAGCCAATGAAAACCATCAGTGAAAATCTTGACATTTGCCTTGACATTGGACAGAAATTCTGAATGTGCCCAATTCTGGGGTAAAGGGTGGCAAAGGAGTGAAGGGAAAGAGTGAGAGGAACATGAGCAGGTCACAGAACAGTTGCACTCACAACACTGCAATAAAGTTCCTGGTTTCTTTTGAGTCATTCCAACCAACTTGGCCAGATGCAATCCATGTCTGCAGCTTAAAAAGGTATCAAAGTAAATTTAAAGGGGGAAAAAATGCTAAGACAATGTTTCAAACTTCATCCCTGACACATACACACTGTGACTGCCACTCATCAGGCTGACCTGAGAGATAGAGCCTGAGCCCTCAGGTTCAGTGTGAGTGTGAGGGCACCTTCCAGCTCAGTCCCAGTGACAGAAATGGCCCCATGGTACCAGTCACCCCTTCCCCACACAGCACAGAGCACAGGCAGCCTGCAGACAGCACAGTCTGAGCAGAGGACAGACCACAGAATCAAAAAGTCATCTGGGTTGGAAAAGCCCCTGAAGCTGCTGCAGCCCCAGCCCTGCCCTCACCCTGCCCAGCCCAGCACTGCCCCACAGCCCTCAGCACCTCAGTTGAGCATCTTTTACATAGCTCCAGGGCTGGGCACTGCCCCAGCTCCCTGGGCAGCCTGGCACAGGGCTGACACCCCTCTCAGGGAAACACTTCTGCCTCAGCTCCAACCTCAACCTCCCCTGGGGCAACTCCAGCCCCTTTCTCCTTGTCCTGTCATTCATTGCTGGGGAGCAGAGACTGACCCCAGCTCCCTGCAGCCTCCTGTCAGGGAGTGTCAGAGTGCTGCTGGCTGCCCTCAGCCTCCTCTTCTCCAGGCTCAACACCCCCATTCCCTCAGCTTTGCCCACTGTTTCCTCCCAGTCTCTGGCACTGGTTTGCTGAGCCCTTGACCAAGTTGCTCTTCCTCTCTGTTTCCCAACCTGGAAATTGTTCCCAGCTCATCTTCTGTGCAATGTTTTTCAGGCCCTCTGAGATCTGCATGGACAGTTTACAGCTGGCTAGGTCTCAGTGTGTCAGCTGACAACATTACATTGAGCTCTGCTTTAAGGGCAGCTGAACATTATGTTTCAGTAGAGTGGCTGATTTAATCTCTTTAGGTATTTGGTTATGAGGCTCAAATTGCATCCATAAAAATGGAGATGGGCACAACTGTCCCTCAAACATCCAGGTCTTCTGGATCACATTTAGTTAAAATATCATTAACTGTGCAGCATGTTTGACAAGAATGTATGACAGCAGCAGCCATATGGAAAGCATAAATATTAACCACTGTATATTGCAGCCATTTGCAAGAAACTGCATTAATCCCTTGAAGGTTAATGAGAATTATTCATGTGCATCTGAGGGAGAGAAGTACTTCACTTCAGAAATTGAACAGCTTGACATGCCTGATTTTTCACTTCCCAATAAATAGGCAAATGGGAAATGGATGGCCATCTCAGCTCTGTGCTTGGATGAGACAGGCTCGTGGAACAACTCACAGGGCTGTTGCTTCAGATCAATATTTTACATCAGTAATATTTTTGGTTCCAGGAATCAGTGAAACAATCCATCTTGCCTGATCACAGCCAGCTTGCCACGGTGTAGATGTTCCTGCAAGAGGGGAAACAGATGGCAAAGCATCAAGACAATCCTGGTTTATTTAGTTAAGTCCTGAGAGGGGGAAGAAAAGAGGAATCAATACCTGTGTAGGGGCTGGTTTGAGACCACATGTAAGAGAGGTGAGGAAGAATGATCTTTGATGGGCAAGATCTACAAGTGACATCTGCTCACACTGTTGAAGCATCTCACCAGAACTCATGGGCAGGTTTCATGAGGACTTTGAGTGACTAATAAATGTGATTCCTTGCAGTAGTCTCTATTAAAATGATTTCAAACACTTCTGAAGCAGCTTTGTTGTGGCCTGGTTTTAAATGAACCACCTGAATCAGCAGTTAAATACCTGAAATGATAACATTTCTGTGTGCCTTTGATGAGAGTCATGTGTTGCCAGTGAAATCCTCCTGCTGCTGTGCAAGGAGCAGTTTGACAGAGATGGCTAAAATTGGTTGATAATCTTATTTTTCTTTCTTTGTGGATAGGCTGTGGGGCTGTAGCACAATGAAAGTACTTTCCCTTCCCTTTTTCTTCCACCTTGTACATTTTTTCACAACACAGTCACTGTACTTCTGCTGCACATTCTGGCAAATCCCAGCCACTCCTGCATGGTTCATGGTAGCTAGAAGAAATGAGCTCCATGCTCACTGCAGAGCCTGCTGCTCAGTATCTCTACTAGGCATGAACACCATCCTATGGAAAAGTGGGAGGGCTGGAAAAGTCTCAAGGGCTGGGAGGCACCTGGAAAGCTCATCCAGTGCAACGCCCTGCCAGAGCAGCACCACCTAGAGCAGGGCACACAGGGACTCATCCAGCTGGGTTGGGATGTCCCCAGAGAAGGAGCCTCCACAGCCCATCTGGGCAGCCCCTGCCAGGGCTCCCTCACCTCAACAGGGAACTAATTCTTCCTTGTGTTTCTCATTTAGTTGTCTCAACAAAGAGAAAAGTAACCTGTGAATAGGAATCACTCCTTCAAGAGCCTTCAGGTTACCTGCTGGAACAGATGTTCAGCTGATCTGAATGACTGGGCTTTCTGCAGCTCAAGGAACCACTGGAGCTGGACTGATATACACAGGTGGAAGATTTAACTCTGCATTTGCTCCTTTCTAGTGTTAAATGCATGTGCTCCTCTCTTGCTGCTGCTCAGATTGAATCAAGTAATAAAGCAGATCATTATAAAGCACGGGGAACTGCCACAGGCACCATCTCTGCAGAAGTGAAGCACTGCTTGTCCACCTGAGGAGTGAGTATATGCCTTTACAGCTACAGTTTGCCTACAATCAGTCTTTGTCTTCACCACTGGCCCTGTGGTGTTGGTTTGGACACTGCAGTTTTCACTGAGGGCTGCAGCAGAGGCAGAGTTGTGGCAGGGACAAGGTGTGACGTGGAGGCACATAAGGCTGAAGCCTCCTTGAGGGTCTGAGGAACAGGGCTGCTGCTGAGAGTGAAGTGAGGATGCCCTAGGAATAGGGCCAAGCACACAGCAAAGGTGCTGCTACATCTCTGCACAAAGAGAACTGGCAGATGGGTCAGTGTATCACATGAGGTGGGTTTTTCCTTTTCAGCTGCCTTGATTTCCAGCTCTGGTGTCTCACTTGTGTGACACCAGCCCAGAGAGGCAGCAGGCAGACACTCCCCTGCAGCACAACACGAGTGCTGGGAAGCTCCTGGGAGAAACACTGTGCCACTGGGAGCATCCTGCCCTATTTTCTGCACCACAGCAGCCCTGTGCTGGTGTGCAGTGATGTGTGTGGGCCAGGAGCAATCACACAAACAGGCAGCTCCCAGGCCCAAACAAGCCCTCCTGAATCATGCACAGATCCAATTCAAGCTCATGGTTACCATTAGCTGGACTTCTAAGGAATTAATGCACTTGATTCCTCTTTGTTCTGTGCCCAAGGTCAGGAACACAGCTGAGTGAGAGTGTTTGGTATTGAGGGTGTATTTATAAGCAGGTTCTAAAGGGTTAGTTAAAGGATGTTTGAATAAGCAGTTAATCAATTGCTACAGCTTATCCTGAGCCCAGCAGATGCATTGGTTGCTTATGAATGCCTCCCAATATCACTACCAATATGCAGAAAACTACCTGCTAGAGCATATATCAATCACCTCTGTAACAGCTATAATTAAGCATTTATAAAAACATGACTAATGGGAATCTCCTTACAATGTCAGTTAATCCATGAGACTGGGAGTCACTGACCCCAAAACAGGCTGCTTAGAAGAAATGAGGCAGGAGGTCTCTCCCTGCCCTGTCTGAAGCATAGTTTCTCCTTGAAGAGTATCTCATTGCCCAGAAATCTGGCAGCCTGTGAACTCCAGCAGAAGAGTTTTACTCTTGTTTTCATTGTCAGACACAGCACACAATCACTGTTAGACTGCACAAAGGAAAACACAGCTGGTGATTCTGGACTATGTTGTATTTTCATTCTGAGTCACTTACCACCTCCTTTAAATAATCCCAGAAGCCTCCACTGGGATTTATTTTCATGGCATTGATTTCTCAGGAGTGTGTCTGTCTCTGGCCTTTCCCTCCTGCTTTTCAATTTCCATTCTGGCCTGTCTCCACTGGAGGAGAGGATGTGCTCAAAGCCACTCAGAGGAACATTTAAAGGCTCTGAGGATGATACACAAGTGCTATGAAGCAGAGCAGATTTGGTGGCTTCAATGAAGCCACTCACAGTCACACCAATGGTGGGTGTTCAGCTTGCAAAGTTGTGCTGATATTGCTTTCCCAACAGAACCACAGAATCTCAAGGGCTGGAAGGGACCTGCAAAGCTCATCCAGTGCAACCACCCTGCCAGAGCAGCACCACCTAGAGCAGGGCACACAGGAACTCATCCAGCTGGGTTGGGATGTCCCCAGAGAAGGAGCCTCCACAGCCCATCTGGGCAGCCCCTGCCAGTGCTCCCTCACCTCAACAGGGAACAAATTCCTCCTTCTGTTGCTTTGGAACCTCTTCTGTTCCAGCTTGTGCCTGTTGTTTCTTGTCCTGTCCCTGGCCATCCCTGAGCACAGCCTGGCTCCAGCCTCCTCACACCCACCCTTGATGTCTGTGTAACTATGACTGAGCTCACCCCTCAGGCTGCTCCAAGCTGCAGAGCCCCAGCTCCCTCAGCCTTTCATCACAAGGGAGATGCTCCACTCCATCATCTCTGTGTCCCTGCATTGAACTCTCTCCAGCAGCTCCCTGTCCTGGAACTGAGGGGCCCAGAACTGGCACAGCTTCAGCTGGGCAGGAGGTCTCCCATTTCCAATTCATAGAATCACAGAATGGTTGGGGTTGGAAGGGACCTTTAGAGCTCATCCAGCCCAACTCCCCTGCAGAAGCAGCTCCCACCTAGATCAGCTCACACAGGAACATGTCCAGGTGGGTCCTGAAGCCCTCCAAGGAAGGAGCCTCAGGCTCCAGCCACATACAGCTAAAACAGAAATCACTGTTACCAATGGACAACGTGTGTTTGACAGCACTGACTGAACATTTCAAATGCAGGTCTTCTAAAGGTTCACTGGCTCCAATCTATGCTGTAGCTCAGTGCTGTTAGGAGCACAGGCAAATGGTGCTCTGAATACTGAAGTGTTTTTATTAACAAAAAATGGTGTGACACTGTATACAGTCACTGCAAATGGGCACTGTGTCACTGGATCTGCCAGCCACCAGCCTTGCTGTGTGCAGCCAGGCCCCCCTGGTTTATCTGCCTGCATTCATTTTCTCCCTGTACCCCATGCAAAAATGGCACCAGGGCAGAGGGCCATCAGATGCTAAAGCCACAAGGGAGAATATCCCTCTTTTTCTTTCCTCTGTACACCTGTGTCTGGTTTAGGATATCAATGCTCTTAACAACCACACCTAAAGGACACCAGCAAATGGGTGCTCCTGTTCTCTATTGCATGTGAGACACACCAGATCCTACTGCATCCTGCTTTGGTGCTTCATGAAGCCAGAAGAAAGGACTTGCTTTGCCTACAGTTCCTCT